>NC_092690.1:37136483-37436483 GCF_964275005.1 Diadema setosum | reverse complement strand
GTAGAGTTGTAAGGGAATCATGATTGCACATAAAATTTGCAACATACAACCCGACAGTAAACTTACAAATGCGCTCGTTGATCTTTATTCATCTCATGGAAACCTAAGTCATATAATTATGGTCGAAATCTTGAGGCAGCCATGATGGATAATTTCACAAAGCAAACGTCTTTATACAAAAATGCATGGAGTTCGCAGGTTTAGTCACCATTAGCTGTCAAAGATTGCAAGAAAGATGCAACGATTTATCTGAATATTGAACATCCCATCAGGCTCTTGTCAACATTATGAAAATTGTTGAAACAAAACCAAGAAACAAACTCAGATTGGTTTGAGAAACTCAACTTCGATGTTGCTTGAAGCTTTTTTTTTCTCTCTCTCATACTTATAAATGACAGCGTGATTATGTTACAAGAACGTTCAAAAAATCTACTCGGCCAACGAACCAAATAGAGGATATTCTGTATAATAGTCATCATTTTCATACAATGCAAGAGCCGATATTGCAACTATGGGGTCTTACAATTATATTCATCATGGTGAAACCAGGGAGGACACCTCCCTGGTGAAACACAGCGTAACATGTGCGCGTGTTATAGGCAAGAACGCTTTGAATAGACCAGGTGGCCAGAGTATCAGGTTACATTGTACCTCCTTGAATAGACAGGATGTTGATACAAAAACATTCCTAAGACGCACTCGTAGACGCCATCCGAAAAGTCGGGGATTATGAGCATAATAAAGAAGTTCAAAGGCCGATTACAGACAGTCTCTTTATACTGCACCGGTCCATAGAATGCATTATAGTGATGTGCTTCGTATGTATTACGTAACCGCTTTTACGGACCCCAATGATTTTATGGTTGTTGAAAATCCAATGTGCAAGTTCTCATGCACTTGTTACGAACATGTATTACAGAATCTAAACCTCGACAATGACATACGCTGCAATAAAGCGAGAAACAAGACATACGGCAGAAGTTGTCTTTTTTTCTCTCTCTCTCTCTCTCTCATACGCTTAGAATTCACAAATAAAAATTATGATGTTCAGTATTTGATGTTTGCAGTATTTCAAAGAGGCAGTCAAAATAAAATTACATCCCATATTACGACGATACCGACAATGGTGATGTTGACTGTTTAGTCTTTTTTGGTTCTAGTTTTGTATGAATTCTTCATAATATGCTAATTTTCGGCTATAGTCGCTCTTTCAATTACTTATACGTTTAGAAGTCTGGGTTTTTCAGTCCATCTCTTTCGGAAGTTCACAAGTCAAATGATTTCGCGATCACTGAGTTATAATGGTTTTAGCAACACACTACCGTTTTGTAGCTCAATCGATTTATAATCAGTAGAATATGGTAACTCATGCCTAAAAAAAATAAACTTTTTTCATGTAAATTTGTAGAAAGCACTCCAAATTTGCGAAGTGATGATTCAGTTTTGCGAGAGACGGGGATGTGATAACCCGTCGCTTCAATTGAACACTCTACTTTGTTTAGGAGCAAGGAATTTCGAGCAATAAAAGCATGAAATGTTCTTGTCCATCTCATATATTGATGTGATCAAATGTTTTCATGCTGCTATTGAAGTGGTTTATGCACTTAATAATTGCATTATACATCTCTGTATTTACGTAGACCTACTTGCATTCATTCCTTTAGACTTCGTGAAATCGCATTGAAGCATTTTCATATTCATAAACGATTGCAGCAAATGCTCGTTTCCTTTATACATTATGCTTATTGAATGAGAATAGTACTTCATTTTCTGTCTTTTACCGGGCGATGACTCGTATACACAATAAAACAAAACAATATTGATTTACACTCATGACATAAGAGAAGATCATTTCAGCAAAATTAACCGTCTGTTATGAGAGATCGAAGAATGTCAGGAGAAATGTCGTTTATTTCAACAAACATATCATCTTTTCGTTATTTTCTGAAGTGATGTAATGATTTTAGACCTTCAAGCTTGTGTGACATGTGCTCGCCGTTCTCCCATGGTCATGTCGTCTTCTTCTATCAGCTGGCGGATGGTCAACCTTTTTGTTTCTCATATGAATGAACTTCTCCGACGAACTCGGAAATGCTCACCTGCGACCCTGTCTGAAAAGAAACTCTCTCACATTGATGCGAATCTGAATTCTCGATGGGAATTCTAATTTGAATTGTGCTAATGCTACATTTTTTGAAGTGATAGGACATAGTGAAAGGCAAACGAGGTTGAATGAACATCTTCATGGCGCAGTCTTTTTTTCTTTTTTTTGTTGGCTATTTTGAATTACGTAACTACGAAATTGGAAGGCAAACGTACACAAAAAAATGACTGCAAAATCTTTGCATAATGTTGTACCCTTTTGCCCTTTTTTGCCGTTTTGCTCTTCCTTTGTAATACATTTGTCTCAATTAGTGTTCCTTCATTTTATCTCATTACATCTCATCACCTTCCTTTCCAGCTATCCCCTTCTTCATTCCCATATACAAACGTGTAGATTGAATATTATCATTGATGGTGATGATCGCTTCTCCAAGATACTCTGCCCATAAAATTTATATATGTATGTATGTATATATATATATATATATATATATATATATATATATGTATATATACAGATATATATATATACAGATATATATATATATATATATATACTGATATATGTATATATACAGATATATATATATACATATATATATATATATATATATATATATATATATACAGATATATATATATATATACATATGTATTATATAAAACGTAGAAAGATATTACCAAAACACAGGTTGTAGGCAAACCTCATCTTGTATAATTTTACATTACGTTTGAAAAATCTTTTCAGGTTATCTACCGTCAATCAAACAAAATTTAGATGACCAGCTTATTTTTCTCTCCTTTTTCTCTTCTCATCGTATAGACTGCCCTGTTTCATCTGAAGAGCTCATACATGTTCTGTCAACTGGCTTAAACAGGACCGGTGTTTTATTCTTAGTTTTTTTTTTTTTCTATGTAAGAAATAACGATACTCATTTAGGTTGGTGATTACTTTTTATAATAATTAAATATATGTCTTGTATCACTGTGAGAAATCTCATTTCACTTGATACATAGAGAATAATTAAATCATTATCTTCCCGACATTACGTCGAAGTTGTAAAGGAATTGTAAGATCGCACAGAAAAATAGCAGCATCAAACCCCGATAATAAACTCACAAATCGACTCGGTGATATCTTGTATGCATCCAATGAAAACCTACTATAAGTCGCATGATCGAAATTTGTAGGTAGTCACGATTGATAATTTCAGGAAGCAAACTTCTTTATACAGACTTCTTCAGAGGATGGCAGGTATCGCGCAAGCGTGGATTATGCATTTTTATTCGTCTCAAAGAAAGTTAGAAAGATGCAAAGATTTGTTTGAATATTGAACATATTCCAGGCTCTTGTCAATTTTATGGGAACTACTGAAACAGAACCAAGAAATAAACTCAAGTGGACGTTATTCTATTACGAAATTCGACTTTGATAAATCAGTATCATCAATTCTACTTGTAATATTACATCGTTGATAGTTTGCCTAGTGTTGAAATAAAGCCACGTGCTTCTGTTACAGACACGCGAGCTTTGTATTTGGATACAAGTAGCGGGGACAAACAAGGTGTAACAGATTTTCAAATGCTGTATACAATGAATAAACTTCCTTCTGTTTCCAAAATTCATTGACTAGCTATGGTAAGGAATTTTGTGAACAACAGGAAGTCAAGAGTGGGTTCGTGTGCCTTTGATATCGCCACAATACGAGATTTACTTGGCGTGTCTTACAGTCGTGTAAATGGAAATACGCAAGCCTGTACACAATCCTCCGATCGATCGCTTTTCATTGAAAGAATTTGAAGGCTTGTGATCAACGGATTACAGTTTCCATAAAAGATTGCCTCCATGAATCAGTAAATTCAAGACAATTATGTAGTAGAAATTTGCGACACCCTCGACATAGCCTGGTGCCCAATAATAAAAGACGCTATTCATTTGAGTTGACGAGGGAACGTAAATTGACGATCGTATAGTACGTGAAGTTCAAACCGCGCGCGCGAACCCAGATAGCGAAGGGAAGCGACATTATTATTCATGAGCGGTCGTTATTCATCCAATCAGAAAGCGGATTCCTACACTGCATACACGGCAATTTGATGATTGGGTAAAGCGGGACCGTAAGTCACACCCCCTTAGTAACCCTCGGTTCGGGCTCGATTTTGGAAAACCTGTCCGTCTGTGGGGGTGTTCGCTCGCCAAAGCAAACCGTCCTAAACGGGTTAAGGATTTTGCACTCATGAAGACAGCGCAAACTTTGAGCTAACAACCGTGCGTGTTGGTATGTATTTTGCGCGGCTGGTAAACGATCAGTTTGATTTGAAAATGTCTATGTCTTACTTCCTATGCATTTTCCCTAACAAAAAAGTCCTGTGGTACTTCCTGTGGTACTTGTCGGTACCACACAATGTACCACACACTTGTAACGTTACCACAGGAACTGTGTGGTACTGTACCACAGGCTTGTACGGTACTTCCTGTAGTACTTGTCAGTACCACACAATGTACCACATAAATAAATGTTACCACAGGAACTGTGTGGTACTGTTTTACAGGCTCATGTGGTACTCCCTGTGGTACTGGTTGGTACCACACAATGTACCACACAAACACAGGAACTGTGTGGTACTGTGTCACAGGCTCGTGTGGTACTCTGGGATGTACCACAGGGCAGTACCACAGGACAATACCACAGGAAAGAACCTCAGGACAGTACCACAAGACAGTATACATACAAATTGTCCTGTGGTATTTTGGGACGTATACCACACGACAGTACCACTGGACAGTACCACATGAATTGTCCTGTGGTATTTTGGGACGTACCACAGGAGAGTACAACAGGAAAGTACCACAGGATAGTACCACAGGACAGTACCACACGACTTGTCCTGTGGTATTTTAGGACGTACCACAGGACAGTACCACAGGAATTGTCCTGTGGTATTTTGGGACGTACCACAGGACAGTACCACAGGACAGTACCACAGGATAGTACCACAGGACAGTACCTCACGACTTGCCCTGTGGTATTTTGGGACGTACCACAGGACAGTACCACAGGACAGTACCACAGAGCAGTACCACTGGAAAGTACCACAGGATAGTACCACAGGACAGTACCACACGACTTGTCCTGTGGTATTTTGGGACGTACCACAGGGCAGTACCACAGGACAGTACCACAGGAAAGTACCACAGGATAGTACCACAGGACAGTACCACACGACTTGTCCTGTGGTATTTTGGGACGTACCACAGGACAGTACCACAGGGTAGTACCACAGGAAAGTACCACAGGATAGTACCACAGGACAATACCACACGACTTGTCCTGTGGTATTTTGGGACATACCACAGGACAGTACCACAGGAATTGTCCTGTGGTATTTTGGGACGTACCACAGGGCAGTACCACAGGATATTACCACAGGACAGTACCTCACAACTTGTCCTGTGGTATTTTGGGACGTACCACAGGGCAGTACCACAGGACAATACCACAGGGCAGTACCACAGGACAGTACCACAGGAAAGTACCACAGCATAGTACCACAGGACAGTACCACACGACTTGTCCTGTGGTATTTTGGGACGTACCACAGGGCAGTACCACAGGATAGTACCACAGGACAGTACCACACGACTTGTCCTGTGGTATTTTGGGACGTACCACAGGACAGTACCACAGGGCATGCAGTACCACAGGAAAGTACCACAGGATAGTACCACAGGACAGTACCACATGACTTGTCCTGTGGAATTTTGGGACGTACCACAGGACAGTACCACACGAATTGTCCTGTGGAATTTTGGGACGTACCACAGGACAGTACAACAGGAATTCCTGCGGTAATTTTTGATGTATACCACAGGAGAGTACCACAGGAACTGTCCAAAATCCCACAGGAAAATCATAATATGGTGCTATTCCACACAGAAGTACCACACAGCAAATTAAATTCGTAAGTACCACAGAAAAATGCTACAGGATATTCTTTTTTTTCTTAACATTTTATACCAGAGGACTATCACATCAGGAGAATATCAAACAGCAGTACCACACAGGAGTACCACACAGGAAAATTGTAAGGCAGAATCAACTGAAATTTAGAGCAAAAATACATACAAAAAAGCACATATTAGTATTCCTCAATTAATTGATAGATGAGTTGTGCTGTGAATTATAGCCATTGATTTGCCATTACTTATCCTGTCCTATACTCCTACAGTACAAGCTGTATTACCTATTTAGTGAAAGTGCTGATGTAAAGCGTGAGAAATTTCATAAGGACTTCTGTGGTACTCCTGTGGTACTCCTGTGGTACTCCTGTGGTACAAATTTTTACATAGCTCATGAATATTCATAAAAAGCACTCTAGATTTTAGAAAATACATATATGATTTAAAAAGTCAAAGTATTAATGATGGAACTTACTTTGAACTTTAGGAAAGATTGTCTAATTATGTTATGTTATTCCCAATATCATAGATATTGTTATGAAAGTGTAATTTCATATCTTGATAATAAAGCATAATCGAGTTAGTAACCATGCCTTAATGCTTTACGGATAGACGGCCATATATATATGTACTGATAGGATCGATGGCTACCTAGGAATAGAATATGACTATATAGATCTATTATAGGACTAGATTGGCATTTGGCCATTAGACTCTCGTTTGAGGTTATATGTTAGGAGTAGGACAGGTTATTAAGTAGGGCCATGTTTGTCCTGAAATCCATCACTCACCTATCAGTAATATTCCTTGATATGTGGCTAAAATTCTCCCAGATTTTTTTTTTCGATCTATCCTGTGTGGTACTCTCCTGTGGTACCATGGAAATGCTGTGTGGTACTGCCCTGTGGTAATGCTGTGTGGTAATGATCGACCTGTGGTACTGTCCTGTGGTACTGTCCCAAAATACCACAGGACAGTTCCTGTGGTACTGTTCTGTGGTACTAGTCCTGTGGTACTGCCCTGTGGTACGTCCCAAAATACCACAGGAATTCCTGTGGTACTGTGCTGTGGTACTGTTCTGTGGTACCGGTCCTGTGGTACTTTCCTGTGGTACTGCCCTGTGGTACATCCCAAAATACCACAGGAATTCCTGTGGTACTGTCCTGTGGTATGTCCCAAAATACCACAGGACAGTACCACAGGAATTGTCCTGTGGTACTTTCCTGTGGTACTGTCCTGTGGTACTGTCCTGTGGTACCGTCCTGTGGTAATTACCACAGGAGTACCACAGGACTTTTTTGTAAGGGTTATGATACATTGTTACGTAATAATTGAGTTTAAGGATTTTGCACTCATGAAGATAGCGCAAATTATGAGCTAACAACCGTGCGTGTTGGTATGTATTTTGCGCCGCTGGTAAACGATCAGTTTGATTTGAAAATGTCTATGTCTTACTTCTTATGCATTTTATGATACATTGTTACGTCATAATTGAGTTTAAGGATTTTGCACTCATGAAGATAGCGCAAATTATGAGCTAACAACCGTGCGTGTTGGTATGTATTTTGCGCGGCTGGTAAACGATCAGTTTGATTTGAAAATGTCTATGTCTTACTTCTTATGCATTTTATGATGCATTGTTACGTCATAATTGAGTTTAAGGATTTTGCACTCATGAAGATAGCGCAAATTTTAAGCTAACAACCGTGCGTGTTGGTTGCTAACCTAGCTCAAACTCTAAGCTGACAACCAGGCGCGTTTCTTTGTTATTATTATTATTTTTCTGTGCTGAGCTTCAAATACAAATATCACTGTTACCCTGAGGAAGATCCGTGCAAGGGTCGAAAATTTGGTTTACAAATAAATGAAGTTGGATTCTAATGCATTATGTCAACTTGTTTGTCTTCATCGTCTTTATATATATATATATATATATATATATATATATATAATCTAAAAAGATATTACCATAACACAGACAGGCAAACCTAGCCGTGTGTAACATTACATTTCGATTACAAAAGTGTGATCGGATTACCATCCACCAAACAAAATTTAGAAGACCACCATATTTCTCCCGCCCCCCTTTCCATCTCTCTCCCTCTCTTTCCCGTAATCCAATTCTTCATTATCACCTACAAATGTATGGATTGAATATTATCATTGATGGTGACGATCACTTCTCGAAGATACTTTGCCTGTATTATGAATATATACACACAATCTAAAAAGATGTTACCATACATGCCATAACACAAATTTTATAGGCAAACCAAGCTGTGTATAATAATTACATTTCGTTTGCAAAAGACTGTTCGGATTACATCCATCAAACATAATTTAGAAGACCAGCCTATTTTTTTCTCTCTATCTCTCAATCTTTCTTCTTATCGCATAGACTCCAATGTTTCGCCTGAAGACCGGAAGACCCCATAAATATACATATTCATCAAAACAATCATCTTTCCCGTTAGTGATGACTTTTTATTATTATGATGAATAACTTATGTCTTATCACTGTGTGAAATCTCATTTCATGTGATTCGTAATGAGCAATATCTTCCAGGCAGTACGATAGAGTTATAAGTCAATTGTAAGATTGCACTAGCAAAATTGGCAGCATTTAAACCCCAACAGTCAAATCACAAATGCGCTCGTTGATATCTTTTATTTATCCCATGGAAACCTAAGCCATATCTGTAGGCAGTCATGATGGATAATTTCAGAAAGCAAACTTCTTTATACACAAAAACTTCAGTGTGGATGGTAGGTACCGCAAGAGCATGGATTTTTCAGATTTAGTCATCATCAGTTGTCAAAAACAGCAAGAAAGATGCAGTGATTTATTTGAATATTGAACATCCCATCAGGCTCTTGTCAATATTATGGCAAAAATACTTGCTGAAACAAAACCAGGAAACAAACTCAAATGAAAGATTGGTCTGCGAAACTCAACTTTGATGATGCTTGAAGTTTGTTTGTTTGTTTTGTTTTGTTTTTTCTTTTCTGTCATGCTTATGAATGACAGCCTGATTATGCTATAAGATCGTTCAAAACATCTACCTGGCCAACGAACCAAATAGAGGATTTACTGTAAAATATTTATACAACGCAAGAGCCGATATTGCCACTATGGGGTCTTATATATTCATCATGGTAAAACACAGCCTATTATGCGCGTGTTTTGGGCAAGAACACTTTGAATAGACCAGGTGGCCAGAGTATCAGGTTACGTTGTACCTCCTTGAATAGACAGGATGTTGATACAAAAACATTCATAGACGCGCTCGTAGACGCCATCTGAAAAGTCGGGGATTATGAGCATAATAGAGGAGTTCAAAGGCCGATTACAGACAGTCTCTTTTTTTCTGAACCGGTCCATAGAATGCATTACAGTGATGGGCTTCGTATGTATTACGTAATCACTTTTGCGGACCCCAATGATTTTATGGTTGTTGGGAAGCGAATGTGCAAGTTCTCATGTGGTTGTTACCATGGTTACCAACATATATGTATAGAATTTAAACTTCGACAGCGAAATACGCTGCAATAAAGCGAGTAAACAAGACATAATATGGCATTTTTTTTTTCTCTCTCATACGCTTAGCATTCGCCAATTTATGATGTTCGGTATTTGATGTTTGCAGCATTTCAAAGAAGCAGTCAAAATAACATAATATCCCATATTACGATGATACCGACGATGGTGATGTCGACTGTTTAGTCTTTTTTGTTCTAGTTCTGTATGAATTCCTCATAATATGCTAATTTTCGGCTATAGTCGCTCTGTCAATTATTTATACATTTAGAAGTCTGAGGTGTTTTCAGTCCACTTCTTTCGTAAGTTCACGAGTCAATTTTGTTTTTGATCATTGAGTTCAATCCATTCATAATCAATCAAATATGACAACTTATACCGAAAAAACCGATTTTTTTCTTCTTTGTAGAAAGCGCTCAAAATTTGCGAAGTGGTGATTCAATTTTGCGACAGACGGAGATGTGATCACCAAATCGCTTCAATTGAACGCTTTGTTTAGGAGCAAGGTATTTCGGGCAATAAAAGCATGAAATGTTCATGTCTAATCTCATGTTTATCGATGTAATCATTTTTTTTTTCATGCTGCTATTAAAGTAATTTATGCGCTTATCGTACCTGTGTGTTTTTATGCCTCCGCCACGAAGTGGTGCCGGAGGCATTATGTTTTCGGGTTGTCCGTCCGTCCGTCCGTCCGTCCGTCCGTCCGTCCTTCCGTCCGTCCGTCCGTCCTTCCGTCCGTCCTTCCGTCCGTCCGTAATGAATTTTGTGGACAAGGTAACTATCGAACCTGTTGAGGTATCCTAATGAAACTTGGCATGTACGTGTATTAGGGGGTGAAGTTGTGCCTATCAACTTTTGGGTGCACATGCTCAAGGTCAAAGGTCAAAAGGTCAAGGTCAAATACATAAAATTTTACTATTTCCACCATATCTATTGAATGCTTGAAGATATTTTCTTGAAACTTATTGTATACATGTATTACCCAACTAAGATTCTCTAGTGAAAGTTTGGGTCATGAGGTCAAAGGTCAAAGGTCAAAAGGTCAGGGTCAAATACATAAAATTTCACTATTTCCACCATATCTATTGAATGCCTGAAGAGATTTTCTTGAAACTTAGTGTATAAATGTATTACCCAATTAAGATTCTCTGGTGAAAGTTTGGGTCATGAGGTCCAAGGTCAAAGGTCAAAAGGTCAAGTAAAAATATTAAAACTTCTTTTTTTTCTCCGTACCTTGGAAAACTGTTTAAGGTATCTTCATGGAACATAGTATATACATGTACTGACTGGAAGTGATTATCTAGAGAATGTAGGGTTCATGGGGTCAAAGGTCAAGTGCAAGACTTCAAAATTTTACTATTACCCTCATATATGAAGGGGTCGGTGCATTATCGTGTTAACCCACGCTTTGGTGAAAAATTAGTTACATGCATTTACACCATCCTGAATCACTGCTCTATAATATCTAAAAATGTCATCTTGAAATTTAAGCAATAAATGGGTTTTTAATGCAGGCATCTTTTTGCCCCGAAAATTAATCACATCTTATAGGCAGGAATATAATGCTAAGCAACACTTTTCAAGATGGCGACCTCCATGGTAGCAGACAGAAGGGTGTCATAAAAATATCTAAATCTGAACAGTGAGGAAACTTTTTCATCTACAAAAATGAGTGATTCTGATTCATAACATAACTTGTACTCTTCTGCCAGTAATGAAAATGAAGATGAGATAAACATTAATGAAATTTTAAGCATTTAATGAGTATTTTTTGTTAATTTTTATATATTGTCGGGGTTAGCACTATTTTCATGCTAATTCTGCTGATCATGACATTTTTCGCCAGTTTTTTATTTTTGTTGAACTTATCAAGAAAATACCACAATCACTGGTTTTAGGAGTATTTTAGCATTGTGCATTATGACCTATAAGACAATTAATCAACATTCATGGTCTGTCCCAGCACCTTAAAGTTTTATTAGTGGGTTAGCACTTTATTCATGCTGACATTTCGCTTCAAAAGGAAAGCTTCCTCAAAATTAATCAGTAGTTAAATAACTGACGAAATATATTCAAAATATAAATCTTTATTTGTTATGTGTGTTTTTTTTTTCATCAAAATGGCTTATTATAATAAGTGTATTGTCTCTAAATTTGAGATTTTTTCCCGATGCAAGTGTGATCTGAAAACGTTCATAAAAAATATGGATAAAAAAAAATGTACGGATAGCTGGATGTTTGGACATGTGCCTTATCTGTTAGTAATTCTTACAGAGTTAGATCACTAGTGAAACAACATTTGAAATTGTCATTGGTTAATTTGTAACTTCTTTTGAATAAAATGCAATTTTGCTATGCTTTCACAGCCATATCTAGGGGGATTAGCTATAGACAGTAGAAAATGGATGAAAACAAAATGCATTTTTAATATCGATTAATTTACCTCAAATTTTCAAAAAAAAAAATCCTGCCGCTGTCAATACAGCTGTGCTTCCCTGTAGTTTCTTACATAGCCGAGACACGATACTTACATGTTTAACATCCTTTGAAAGGATGTTACATTTATGATAGAACTGCAAACATTATTTTTCAAATCTAACGCTGTCGTATAAAATTCATAGTTCCACGTGGTTGATACCTCTATACGGTTTCTCAATTTAAATCAATAAACGTTGAAAGCAATCAAAGTGGAATTTAAAGCATCAATGCTGATAGTATAGTGTTTTTGTAACGTAGTTTAATTGTGAGTCATTAGCTCCCTTTTTTCCACTACTGAATTTACCCTTTAAACTCGGTATTTATAAATGCATTTTTATGAAGAAGTCTCCATGTTGGGAAGAAAATGTATTTGCTGTATTCTGTTATAAATTTCAGAGTTATTTTTTTTTTCCCACAGGGTTGTTTTCAAGATTAATTTACAAAAAAGAAAGTTTCCTTCAAATTAATTGGAGATTTGTGATTGATAAAACTATTGAAGGCATATAGAGTTTTCACTTTTTCGTGTATGTTTTGTCACCGTAATAGCTTTGACATGAGAACATTTTTTTTTTTGTTCCTAAACGTTGCTAAATGATCTTCAAGATCCGAATGTAGTCTGAAAACGTGCATATGGGGTAAAATGTATGTGTATAAACACACCAACTTGGTATAATACGTAGACTACTTTGGTCTTATTCGGCACATTGGATTTCAGCATGTATGGTCTGTCCAAATATACGAAATCTGTAAGTGTTCAGACTTCCGAAGAGATTTTTCCCAATTTTTAAAACTGTTCTTTTCATGGATTTTTGCCCATTAAGAGTTAGTCATTCATTTTATGAGAAGAACTTTCCTGCATAATTTCACACAGCCTGCATTTACCAACGAACATGGAGGAGGAGGATTCATTGAAGCATGTACAGTCATAATTCTCTTGCAACGCTATTTTTTTTTTTTTGTAAATTCGTTGCCATACAAAGAAGGATTTTAGAGTACTATTGGTGATTTTGATACCCTAAATAAGAAAACCAATCTAGCTAAACAAGGCCTTAATGTCTAATCTATGGCGGTTTTTTTTTCCTTTAACAAAAGACATGATAATCTCTGGAATAATGTTGATATCTACCATTTTACTTTATTTTCTCTGATCTAGATACCCTAAATTTAAAATGTGTTATATGCATAATGCTGAAGAAGGGACTCTTTCCCTGCTTTTAGGTACACGGAAGATGCAAAATCCTCAATGAGATATAACCCCTCCCCCCAACAAATCATATTATTATGTTGTATGATACTGAATGCTTTTTCTTTTAAAAGTTGAATTGTTGAAATTGTTTAATATCCACAGTTCAAGATGTCTTTAGGCGTACAATGATTGATCCTGTGCGCGTGTGTGCGTCTGCAATATATGCAAAGTTTGTCTTCGTAATTCACACAGATTACAATACAGACAGTTAAAAACAAGTATATCTTATTTTAATTTCACGTCACAGAGGAGAGAAACTCAAATATTACATTAATTTTCCATTTTTAGCGAAGAGATATTGATATTTTGTGAGTTTTCAAAAAATAAAGAGTATTTGTATACACGACGGATTTGGCTGCAATAAAGTGCTAAGCCACAAATTCAAAATGTGACTTGAAAAAATCCTCTTGAATCCACCAAAATAACAGCGTAGAAAATTTCCCCAAGACACTATTCAATCCTGAGTATGTAAAGGTTCATATACGAAAAAATTGGCCTTCTCGAGTCATTAATCTGATTTATAGATTTTTTCAAACTTTCAAAAGCGATTATCTCAAAATGAACATTGTGTGGGTTAGCACTATAATGCACCGACCCCTTCATATATGCAATGCCAGCAGGGTTATTTTTTTTACACATGATTTTTGGTGTATGCGTGTGTAACCTAATAGAAATTCTCTGGAAAGTTTTTTTTTTTTTTCTTCTTTTTTTTTTTTTGCCTCAAAGGTCAAAAGGTCAAAGATCAAGTGAAAGTGCTGAACTAACTTTTTCCTCCATATCTCGGAAGTGGCTCAAGTTATCTTGAAACTAAGTACATATTATGCATGTTTTACCTGAAAGTAATTATCTTATGAATTTTAGGGTCAAGGGCCAGGTGAAAATGGTAACAATTTACTATTCAATTCAGAAATTGCACTTTTTCTCCACACCTGTACCTTGAAAATTACTCAATGCCTAAATGTGTGAATGGGACAAAGTCAAGTTAAAGTCCTTAAATCCCTAGATTACATGCTCTCCTATTCATCCAATTAAACCTAGGTCAAGGAAGGTGATTCAACACATTTGTGACAAACTTGTCATTTCAATATTTTGCCAATTTTGTGAAAATGTAATCACACATTTTCCACATGTACTATCTAGGCCTATTGGGAAAATCATGCATTATGGCGGAGGCATACCAGTCGCCCAAGCGACATTTCTAGTTTAATATATATCTACGTATATCTCTGCATTTAGGTATGCCTACATTCATTCATTCCATTAGACTTCGTGAAATCGCATTGCAGCATTATTATTCATAAACGATTGCAGCAAATGCTCGTTTCCTTTATACATTATGCTTATTGAATGAGATTGTTAGTACTTCATTTTTGTTTTTGTCTTTTATCGGGGGGGGGGGGGGTGACTGGTATACACAATAAAACAAATATTGATTTACACTCATGACATAAGAGATGATCATTTCAGCAAAATTAGCCGTCTGTTATGAGATATCAAAGAATGCCAAGAGAAATGTTTTTTCCTTATTTTCTGAAGTGATGTAATAACTTCAGGCCTTCAAGCCTGTATGGCTTGTGCTTGCCATACTTCCATGATCATGTCGGCTTCTTCTACAGCTGCTGGATGGCCAACCTTTTTTGTTGCTAAATTGAATGAACTTCTCCGTCGAACTCGGGAATGCTCACCTGCGACCCTGTTTGAAAACACGCTCTCTCACATTGAGACGAATTTGAATTCTCAATGGACATTCTAATTTGAATTGTGTTAAGGCTACGTTTTTGTTTTGAATTGATAAGATATAGTGAAAGGAAACTGAGATTGAATGAACATCTTCATTGCGCTATCTTTTTTTTTCTTTTTTTTTGTATAGGCGATTTTGAATTACCTAACTGTGAAATTAGAAGACAAACGTACACACACACACACACAAAAAAAAATGACTGCAAAATCTTTGCATAATGTTGAACCATTTTAAACACTCGAATATGCCGTTTTGCTCTTCCTTTGTAATACATTTGCCTCGATTAGTGCTCCTTCGTTTTATCTCATTGCATCTCATTACTTTCCTTTCCAGCTATCCACTTCTTCATTCCCATCATCTACAATTAATCGTCTAGATTGAATATCCCCATTGATGGTGGCGATCACTTTTCCAAGATACGTTACCCGTATTGTTATATATAATCTAATAAGATATCACCATAACACAGATTATAGGCAAACCTAGCCGTGTATAATATTTCATTTCGTTTGCAAAAGTGTGTTCAGATTACCGTCCATGGAACTAAATTTAGAAGATCAACCTATTTTTTTCTCTCTCTCCATCTCTCAATCTTTCTTCTTATTGCATAAACTCCGATGTCTCGTTTGCAGACCGGAAGAGTTCATAAATGTTCCATCAACTGACTTGAACAGGTGTTTTATAGAATTATATATATATATATATATATATATACAACAATAATGTATCAGGTTTGCTGATGATTATCATATCACTGTGTGACATTTAATTTCAAGTGATGTGCAGTGAACAATAGCTTCCCGTCATTACGGTAGAGTTGTAAGGGAATCATGATTGCACATAAAATTTGCAACATAAAACCCGAAAGTAAACTTACAAATGCGCTCGTTGATCTCCTTTATTCATCCCATGGAAACCTAAGTCATATAATTATGGTCGAAATCTAGAGGCAGTCATGATGGATAATTTCAGAAAGCAAACGTCTTTATAGAAAAATGCATGGAGTTCGCAGGTTTAGTCACCATTAGCTGTCAAAGATTGCAAGAAAGATGCAATGATTTATTGAAATATTGAACATCCCATCAGGCTCTTGTCAACATTATGAAAATTGTTGAAACAAAACCAAGAAACAAACGCAAATGGAAGATTGGTTTGAGAAACTCAACTTCGATGTTGCTTGAAGCTTTTTCTCCCCTCTCTCATACATGTACTTATGAATGTCAGCGTGATTATGTTATAAGATCGTTCAACAAATCTACTCGGCCAAGGAACCAAATTGAGGATATACTGTATAATATTCATTATTTTGATACAATGCAAGAGCCGATATTGCCACTATGGGATCTTATAATTATATTCATCATGGTGAAACACAGCGTAACATGTGCGAGTGTTATATGCAAGAACACTTTGAATAGACCAGGTGGCCAGAGTATCATGTTACGTTGTACCTCCATGAATAGACAGGATGTTGATACAAAAACATTCCTAGACGCACTCGTAGACGCCATCTGAAAAGTCGGGGATTATGAGCATAATAGAGAAGTTCAAAGGCCGACTACAGACAGTCTCTTTTTTCTGCACCGGTCCATAGAATGCATTATAGTGATGTGCTTCGTATGTATTACGTAACCGCTTTTCTGGATCCCAATGATTTCATGGTTGTTGGGAATCGAATGTGCAAGTTCTCATGTACTTGTTACGAACATGTATTACAGAATTTAAACTTCGACAATGACGCTGCAATAAAGCGAGAAACAAGACATACGGCAGAAGTTTTTTTTTTTCTCTCTCTCTCTCTCTCATACGCTTAGAATTCACAAATAAAAATTATGATGTTCAGTATTTGATGTTTGCAGCATTTCAAAGAGGCAGTCAAAATAAAATTACATCCCATATTACGACGATACCGACAACGGTGATGTCGACTGTTTAGTCTTTCTTGGGTTTAGTTTTGCATGAATTCTTCATAATATGCTAATTTTCGGCTATAGTCGCTCTGTCAATTATTTATACGTTTAGAAATCTGGGGTTTTCAGTCCATCTCTTTCGGAAGTTCACAAGTCAAATGGTTTAGCGATCATCGAGTAACAATGGTTTTAGCAACACACTACCGTTTTGTAGCTCAATCGATTTATAGTCAGTAGAATATGGTAACTCATGCCTTAGAAAATAAACGTTTTTTTTTTTATTTAAATTTGTTGAAAGCACTCCAAATTTGCGAAGTGATGATTCAGTTTTGCGAGAGACGGAGATGTGATAACCCGTCGCTTCAATTGAACATTGTACTTTGTTTAGGAGCATATTTCAAGCAATAAAAGCATGAAATGTTCTTGTCCATCTCATATACTGATGTGATCAAATATTTTCATGCTACTATTGAAGTGGTTAATGCACTTATCGTGGCTGCGTATTTTTCATAATAATTGCATTATACATCTCTGTATTTAGGTACACATACTTGAATTCATTCCTTTAGACTTCGTGAAATCGCATTGCAGTATTTTCATATTCATAAACGATTGCAGCAAATGCTCGTTTCCTTTATACATTATGCTTATTGAATGAGAATAGTACTTCATTTTCTGTCTTTTATCGGGGGATGACTGGTATAAAAACAAAACAAATGTTGATTTACACTCATAACATAAGAGAAGATCATTTCAGCAAAATTAACCGTCTGCTATGAGAGATCGAAGAATGTCGGGAGAAATGTCGTTTATTTCAGCAAACATATCGTCTTTTCGTTATTTTCTGAAGTGATGTAATGATTTTAGACCTTCAAGCTTGTGTGGCATGTGCTCGCCGTTCTCCCATGGTCATGTCGTCTTCTTCTATCAGCTGCCGGGTGGCCAACCTTTTTGTTTCTAATATGTGGTTAAACTTCTCCGACGAACTCGAAAAATGCTCACCTGCGACCCTGTTTGAAAAGCCGCTCTCTCACATTGATGCGAATCTGAATTCTCGATGGGCATTCTAATTTGAATTGTGCTAATGCTACATTTTTTGAAGTGATAGGACATAGTGAAAGGCAAACGAGGTTGAATGAACATCTTCATGGCGCTATCTCTTTTTTTTTTCTTTTTTGTTGGCTATTTTGAATTTATACGTAACTACGAAATTGGAAGGCAAACGTACACAAAAAATGACTGCAAAATCTTTGCATAATGTTGTACTCTTTTGCCTTTTTTTTTTGCCGTTTTGCTCTTCCTTTGTAATACATTTGTCTCAATTAGTGCTCCTTCATTTTATCTCATTACATCTCATCACTTTCCTTTCCAGCTATCCCCTTCTTCATTCCCATATACAAACCTGTAGATTGAACATGATCATTGATGGTGATGAACTCTTCTCCAAGATACTCTGCCCATAAAATTTATATATGTATATATATGTATATATGTATATATATATATATATATATATATATATATATATATATATATATATATGTATATTTATACATAATATGTATATTTATACATAATATGTATACATATATAAAACGTAGAAAGATATTACCAAAACACAGGTTGTAGGCAAACCTCATCTTGTATAATTCTACATTACGTTTGCAAAAATCTTTTCATAATATCTACCGTCCATCAAACAAAATTTAGATGACCAGCCTATTTTTCTCTCCTTTTTTTCTTCTCATCGTATAGACTCCCATGTTTCATCTGAAGAGCTCATACATGTTCTGTCAACTGGCTTGAACATGACCGGTGTTTTATTCTTATGTTTTTTTTTTCTATGTAAGAATTAACGATACTCATTTAGGTGGGTGATTACTTTTTATAATAATCAAATATATGTCTTGTATCACTGTGTGAAATCTCATTTCACTTGATACATAGTGAATGATATCTTCCCGACATTACGTTAAAGTTGTAAGGGAATCGTAAGATCGCACAGAAAAATGGCAGCATCAAACCCCGATAATAAACTCACAAATCCACTCAGTGATCTCTTTTATGCATCCATGAAAACCTATTATAAGTCGCATAATCGAAATTTGTAGGTAGTCACGACTGATAATTTCAGGAAGCAAACTTCCTTATACAGACTTCTTCAGGGGATGGCAGGTATCGCGCAAGCGTGGATTATGCATTTTTAATCGTCTCAAAGAAAGTTAGAAAGATGCAAAGATTTATTTGAATATTGAACATTCCAGGCCCTTGTCAACTTTATGGGAATTACTGAAACAGAACCAAGAAATAAACTCAAGTGGACGTTATTCTATTACGAAATTCGACTTTGATAAATCAGTACCACCAATTCTACTTGTGATATTACATCGTTGATGGTTTGTCTAGTGTTGAAATAAAGCCACGTGCTTCTGTTACAGACACGCGAGCTTTGTATTTGGATACAAGTACACGTAGCAGGACAAACAAGGTGTTACCGATTTTCAAACGTTGTATACAATAAATAAACTTCCTTCTGTTTCCAAAATTCCTTGACTAATATGGTAAGGAATTTTGTGAACAACAGTAAGTTAAGAGTGGGTTCGTGTGCTTTTGATATCGCCACAAACTCGCCGTGTCTTATAGTCGTGTAAATGGAAATACGCAAGCCTGTACACAATCCTCCGATCGATCGCTTTTCATTGAAAGACTTTGAAGGCTTGTGATCAACGGATTACAGTTTCCATAAACAAAAGATTGCCTCCATGAATCAGTAAATTCAAGACAATAACGTAGTAGAAATTTGCGACACCATCGGCATAGCCTGGTGCCCAATAATAAAAGACGCTATTCATTTGAGTTGATGAGGGAACGTAAATTGGCGATCGTAGAGTACGTGAAGTTCAAACCGCGCGCGCGAACACAGATAGCGAAGGGAAGCGACATTATTATTCATGAGCGGTCGTTATTCATCCAAAAGCGGATTCCTACACCGCAAACACGGCAATTTGATGATTGGGTAAAGCGGGATCGTAAGTCACACCCCCTTAGTAACCCTCGGTTCGGGCTCGATTTTGGAAAACCTGTCCGTCTGTGGGGGTGTTCGCTCGCCAAAGCAAACCATCCTAAACGGGTTAAACACAAGATGAGTCCATGCATAAGCTAAAATTTCCCATGTCAAACTGAATTTGGCCAAAATTAGACTTGGGTCGTTCTTATATTCAGGTCTTCAATTGTAAAATGTGCAATAGGGAGAGAAAAGAAACAATCAATGAATTTCTTCGTGGAGGGCAGTCCGTAGTGGTGTTCCACAGGGAAGTGTTCTAGGCGCGGTAACTGTTCCTGATTTTTGTGAATGTTATTTCTGAAGACGTCGACTGTAATATGAGATTGTTTGCAGACGATGCCAAGTGCTGGCAGCCAATTAGTGACCCCGGTTATACACAGTTACTGCGGGATACCATCCACAAACTTAAGGTCTGGTCTCGGATATGGCAGCTCAAATTCAATCACGGGAAATGCCATGTTATGCACATAGAAGAAATCATCGGTGTCAATACCAGATGCATTCAAATGATAACAACGATAATGTTGAGGTTATTGAGACAGTCAAGGAGGAAAAGGATCTCGGGGTGTACTTTTCTCCTGACCTCAAAATTGCTCTTCATGTACACAAAGTAGCTGCAAAGGCAAAAAGTTCTTGGTCTGATCAAAAGGACTTTTACTCATCTGACTAGGAAAGTGTTTGTCCTACTCTATAAGGCCCTTGTTAGACCACTCTTGGAATATTGCTCTTGTATATGGAATCAACTTTCAAAGAGTGATGCGAAAAAGCTTGAATCAGTTTAGAGGAGAGCAACAAAGTTTGTATCAGAGGTTAAATCGGTGTCATATCCTTAGAGACTCAAGCATTTGGGGATTTCATCCCTAGAGTATCGACGTGAAAGTTCAGATATGATTCAAGTGTTCAAAATTTTGCAGGGTGTGGAAGATTTTGATCCAGCTGTTCTCTTTGTCATCAATGATCATGTTACACGCGGTCACAAGTTGAAGTTGTATAAAGGAAGGTGTCAAACAAGTAAAAGGTTGAAGTCTTTCAGTCAGAGAGTAGTAAATACCTGGAATAGCCTTTGTGCAGATGCTGTCGAGGCAACATCAGTTAATAGCTTCAAGTCTAAGCTCAATGATGACTGGAAGCAGAAGCATAACAAATTTCATCCAGATTGCATTAAATGATAATTCCGTAGATACAGTTCATCACATGGATTCTCCTCAGGCTCAGGATTGAATCCTTTGAATGGCCCTCCACAAGTTTTCAACTTACTGGGCGTCATCGTAGGTAATTCAGGTAATTAAAAAAAAAAAAAAAAAAAAATCTTTATCTCCCAGGGCCATGCGCAGTAATAGAATATCTGGCTTCCCTCAGTCTCCTTCGACTATGACCTAAGGATAACTGCCAACTCATTTGAATGCCCTCATACGTTTCTTATATTAAACCTGAATGTCTAAACTGATATTAACTCTTTATGTGCCATTTTGGAAACCCCCTGTGTGCCACGTTATTCCGAGACACGCTTTGAGAAAGAATTCTGTTTTTCCAAGTATAACTTCTACAAATTTCTGTTAGGATGGGCATAATGTAGGCAAAGTTAAAGAGGACTGCCAAGCTTCGTTTCGATATAAATTGTATGACGAACCCATTTTCAATTTTTCTTCTGAATAACCAGTTGCTACATTAGTATATAGACCGATTCAATTTCGATGACCTATTCACCTACCGCCGCTAGCGGCGCTATAACGGTCGCCATAACTGGGGGCCAACGGGGGGCTTCCAGCGAGCTAGCTACCCAGCGAGTTGCACTTTGCAGCTCAGCAGCCTAGCGTACCCATCGCGCATAGTTAGCCGGGCGCGGCTGCTGCGCCGCGGCCGGCGACCGCTGGCGCCGCGCTAATATTGTGATTGTTTACTCATTGTGGAAAAGTCATTCAGCGGCTTTTAATACCTTTCTTTTGGACAAATTGAGTGATTCAGACTTATTGATCTACTTTGAAAGCTTCAAAGGAAGGACCAGGAAAAACATTGTGCAGTAAATTTGTTGGGTGCACAAACAACAGAAAAAACCGGAAACGGAAGCTGCACGGCAGTGTGTGAAATTCAGACACCGCTGACGCATCATGATAAATTAAGGCAAAATTAAAGACAATTAAGTGAAATACAACGGTATAGAATTGCACAGATTTCGAAACAAACTATGTCTACTAGATTCTCTATTTAATTAGGTTATCACTGCATGCTCGTAAAGTATGTTGTTCATCTTAGGCAAGTTTAGATCAAAGAATTTGATAATTCACCGATTTTTTTTTGATTTTTTTTTATCCTTGATGTCCTACTTGCCAAAGTTAGAATCCACTTCCTGGCTAGACTTTATTATTATGACAAACATTTAACAGCCTACACTACAGCTAAATAGATGTTTCAAGATGCGTTAAATTCTTGGGTTTTCACTTCTTCAGTGTTCGGCACTGAATTGACCATAGGCCTATTCAATTTTGGCCTAGAACTCTGAATCTGACTTTTGATAAAGTGATATTAAACCATGGATGGTGGCAAACATGTTTCATAATCATACTAAGAAAGTATGATTTAAAAATCACTTTTGTAGATTATTATATTAGTAATAGCTCATATTAGACGTTAGCGTGATGTTATGCAATGTTAAAACCTAAAACAGTAGAAGTTTCGGTTGTAGACATGCAGGCGACGTAGTCGTAACTTACGTTTAGGCATATACGGCCTAGAAACGCCTAGATTTATATTCCGTTTGGTTTACTTATGCTTGCCTGAAGTTATCGACAACCGAAAATGATACAGGATGTAGGGTTCTAGAAGTCAATAGGTCTAGATCTAGTCTGGACTCTTGCCTAGATTTCTAGACAAGATCTAACGTTAGACAGATTCTACCCTGCTGGCCCAACACTCCCGAGTATAGGCAAAAGCCTGCCATAAAAAGGTTAAGTTAACTGATAGCTTGCAATTTATTGCGCCATATCTAGCTCAAAATTCTTATTCATTATTTGTATTTAATTATATCAGTTAACTTGTCAACAGCCTAGGCTTATTAGCAAGACGTCTGCCTGCGCCTAGCAATAATTGTCCCCAGCGGTTATTATTCTCTTGCAAGTCTTACACAAATGTGAATATACGGGGCTTACAAGCGAGTACCCAGGTCATAGCCAAAGAAATAGAGTCTACAAACACTCACGGATCGTACCGATATTTACCTTGAAATTCAAGTTTTGGCTACAGCCGTATGTCATCTACCCATTCGCTTATAGTCGGTATGAGTTGTTTAATTTTATTTATTTCTAATTTGCTAGCAAAAAAAAAAACAATATATATATATATATATATAGACTCTAGTTGTCACAAATCCAGATGCGTCGATCGCTGCCAGCGCCAGAGATAGCTAGCTGGCCGTCTGGCGCCGAGTGGTAAAAGCACTGGCTGCCGCTGGCACCCTTGCCACGCACGCAGGGCGCTTGCCGACCCGGCCTGCCTGTTTGGCCCCCAGTTATGGCGTCGCCTTAAGAGGGCGCACTTCCATGAACAGTCGCTTGAATCGGTCTATAAAGGCATGACTTTTGCGCATAAACCGTGAAAGAAACTTAGAATGTACGAGCAAATCTAGTTGGGAACATCACTTGATAGTCGATCTCCACATAGAATGCGAGCCGTTTATGAGAGGAACAAAAGCACGAGAAACGCTTTCATTGTGCCGCTGGATTAGCAGTAATTAGCGGTTTATCGATCGGTCTTGGCGGCTTTGTTTGTTGAGCAGAATATGCGAAGTTGGCAAGCCGTCGACTGAGTCGGACGTGCGAACGCGGCACATAAAGAGTTAAGTAATTTTACCGACTGATAGATTGATTGGCAATTCTCCTGAGAAGATAAGTATATCGCAATTCACAGTATGTCTGTGTAGTGGTTTTAAGGCAGTGTAATGAATGTGACGTTCTTTCTGTCATCAGTATTCATTGGTATTCAAAATATTTGGCTTATCTAAGGATATGTTATAATGGTATAGTTACATGTATGTATATAATAATGTAACTGTGCACCACAAAACAAGCATGATGTCGCAACCCTTTATCTTACGTGAGGACTCAAAAAGGTGAAAAGGATTAACTCAGTCAATATTGGGTTATTCCGATTTTATGAAAGAGCTACCCTTCTTTTACGTTTTTCTTAAGTTTATGATCATAAAGTGAACGGGAAAGTGCATTTTCAGCAGTTTTTCTACACCTTTTTTTTTTTGGGGGGGGAAATGTAGTGAGATCACTTTGCAAGCTATTCACTTCCAAGTAAAGTAATTTGTGAGGGGATAAAGTTTCTGCTTTGAAAGATGGTATTAATCATGGACAAAATGTGTTAATGGAGCATCTTTAATTTCAGCCTAATCCGATAATCTGTTGATTGTTGTTGCTCCGGTGGTTTACTTTACTTTACTTTACTTTTACTTCCGCTTGTACCCGGGGGCGTCGCTGGAAGACATAAGCGTCCGTTTGCTGCGAGACGGGTAAAATGGAGAAGGGACAATAGTCATACAGTGTATAGGCATTCAGGGTATCTGCGACAGAGTCTCTCCAGCGTCGCCTTGGTCTGCCTCTCGCTCTTGTACCAGAGTATATCAGTTTGTAAGCTTGTAGGGGTGGCTGGTTGGGTGGCATCCATGTAAGATGACCAGACAATTTGATACGTTGTTGCTTGATTTGGTGTAAGACAAATGTAGCGACTACCATTTCTCTGATCACCTCATTTCGCATCATGTCCCTCTTGGTCTTGTTCATGGCTTTCCTCAAGCACTTCATCTCGTACGTTACCAGCTTCTGCTCAAGAGTTTTTGTCATGGACCATGTCTGGTACTGATAAGTGAGAGTTTACAATGGCAGGAAGATTGTGTTGATCAGCTTTGCCTTGGTACACATCGGGATATTTGGGTGTCTAATGAAGGGGGGGGGGCAGTTGGTAGCTGACTGCGTTTGCATTCTGAAAGCGTGTTTCTATTTCTCTCTCTAGTTTCCAATCTTCTGTAAATATACTGCCGAGGTACTTGAATTCAGTTGTCTGCTTCATTTTACCTCCATTGATGTTCATTTCAAGCTTCTCTGGGGTTATACTGACTGTCATGGCTTCGGTATTTTTCACACTGATTTTCATGTCATAAGTCTCACAGCATGCGCTGAGCTTGTCTGCGTGCTCATGTATTTTATTCTTCGTTGTCATTCATTATGGCTTGATCGTCAGCAAACAAAAGTTCGTTGAGTGCCTCCAGATCTGGATTGGCCTCCTTTGCAATCTTCCATGTATATGATAAAGAACAGGAGAGAGTACACAGCCCTGTCTCACCCCAGAAGACACGGGAAACCAGTTGAAGAGTCCACTAGAGGTGCGAAGTGCGCTCTTGCTGTTGGTGTATAATTATAGATCTGACATTGTCTAGGAGCTGCCCCTTGATGTCATACTGCTCCAGGACACTCCAGGGCTTATCTCTGTTCACTCTGTCGAATGCTTTCTCTTGGTCAACAAATACCAGATAGAGTGCTTAGTTGTACTCTTATAGCTGTCTCAGTGCAAAGGGGGCGTCAGTACAGCCTTTCCCTTTCCTAAAGCCAAGATGGGCGTCACTCAGATTTTTTTTTTCGCCCTGTTCGCCCTGGTGCGTTGCTCCAAGATTTTTGCATACATCTTACCTACATGGCTGAGGAGTAATATGCCCATGTAGGTGGTACAATTCTTCTTGTTCCCCCTTTTCCTCCATATAGGTACCACAAAAGCGTTCTGCTAGTCTTCTGGAACTCTCTTTTCCTCCCACGCCTTTTGAAAGATGGTTGTATCAACTCAATTCCCGTCTCTCCATAGGCCAGGATAGCTTCTGTTGTTATGCCATCTCTGCCCCCCCCCCCCCCCACGGAAAAAAGCAGTAACTGACATTTTTATGAATGTTTACTTTTTCGCAAAAATGAATAGTTTACCCAATGCTCTCCAATGTTAATAGGTCAGTTTTGCAAAAAGAAAAATGAAAGTGACCAAAAATACAATTTTTCACTTTTGCAAAAAGCAGTAACTGCATCCAGTTGATTCAACTTTGCAAGTTTCCCCACGGAAAAAAAGCAGTAACTAACAAAGCCCACGGAAGAAAGCAGTAACTAACAATTTAGTCTTTATCATTCAGACTCTGTATAGTCCTTCCTGTATATTTTTTCCCTAATACCATTTATTTTTTCTACTATTTTTTTTTAAACAATGTAAACAGCAGTTTCTCCCATAATTTAGGAGAGTAGATATAAAAAGATTGTTTCACCAGTAACTTGACTCTGCCCGCAGGGAATCATATGACAAGTTGTAGAAAAAGCTTCTTTCTGGAGACTAGCAAACCTGGCAGACTCAGCGCGCTCAGAGTGCAGAATACGCGTGCAGCAGCAGCTGCATGCGCATAAATTCTGCAGCATACAGTAACTAGCTAAACATTGCATCACATCACAGTCATCACTTGCATGCACAGTATTGCAGGTCGGTCTGGTACAGTCTGACTGATCATGCCAGTGCTAACCATGCTGTCACACAGTTTCTGCGGTCCAGGCATGCCTGTAAATCTATCATGAATTGCAGAGGAAAAGTCATGGTAGCCATGGCTTTGGCCAGAACCAGAAAATCTAGGTGAGCTGAAAATATATTGAAGGGAGATGAGCACTAGTATTAATGCACTAACGTTAGTCTAAGGTTAGATGTAGGCCCTAAAGTTTAAAATAGGTCTACCAGATCTAACGTTACAGAGTAGCTAGATCTAGATTCTAATCTATTGTTAACTGTTTAGTGTTAGACAAAATGTCAGTAGGCCTATCTAACGTAATAGATCTAGGTCTAGCACTAGCATTGGGCATAGATCTGTAGTCTAGCTTAAGTGTAACGTCAGAGTTCGACTAGAATCTAAGACGAAGAGACTTGACTTTATTGTCTAGTCCAGGGTCATGTGTCAGGGGCCAGGCCGGGCACTCCAAAATTCAATTAGGGTACATAGGTGTCTACCTTATTTTTACACAGAATGCCATTCAATCGACAAGACCTAGTCTAGGTCTAGCGATAGGTCCTAGATCTTATAGATCTAGACTAACCAGAAAGTAGAAGAACTTTATAACCTGGTGGTGGTAACAATTCTCCTATAGTCATGTGACATGTGCAGTTACTGCTTTTTTCCATGGGGAAAACAGCAGACTCCTGGCCGTCTGCAGTTACTGCTTTTTTCCGTGGGGAAACTACCCAGAATCAAGGGTGAGCCACCGCAGTAACTGCATTTTTCTAAATAACATTTAAAAAATAACGGAAACATAATTTTTTCCTAGGTATTGTTAGACAACTAGGTATGGTGCATAATCATACCACAAAATTATTTTTGAATGTTTCTGTGTTTTTAAAGAATCTGCAAAAAACACAAAATCGCATTTATCTCAGCTCAGCAGCTATGCAGTTACTGCTTTCTTCCGTGGGGGGGGGGGGGCAGATCTGCGCCTGCTGATTTTCCTTTAGGGATGTTCTTGATGGCCCATCTTACGTCACTCTCCATCGAGGATAGTGGGTTCGGAGTGAACTGCGATTGTGTGTGTCTTGCTTCTGATGGCTTTAGCAGGTCCCTAGAATATTCCTTCCGTCTCTGCATGATCTATCTCATCCTCTTCCTGCAGGGGCTGCCCATATGCACCATTGATCGCAGTGGTGGGGTAAAAGGGTTCGTCACGTACCCGCATGGCTTTTTGTAAAACTCTCTCGGGGAGTGTTTACACAATTCACTTAGCTCTTCACCATACTTTTTCCACGAGACTCCCTTTGCTGCTTTTACCACTCGCTTGCTATTTCTTCCTGCAAGGCTGTATGCCACGTAGTCGTCGTCCTGCTTTGACTTCAGCCAGATCTTGAAGCGTCTCTTCTTTTCTTTGATTGCCTCCTTGACGTCCTCGTTCCACCATGCTGTCGCCTTTCTGGTTTCATTCCCTGCCTTTCTATAGCCGCAGGCATGCAGGCCACTTGCAAGGAGTCCAGATGAGTAGCTTTGAAGGTGCTCCAGCTAGGCCTCTTCAACATTCATGTTTGTGGGGTCCACCTCTTTCAGCTTTTTACCTACCATGTTGAGGATGTGGTCCTGTACCTCAGTATTTTGAAGCTCCCTCATATCAATTCTCTCTGTCTGTTTCCTTTTGCCTGACCTCTTCTTCTTCTTCGTCTGTGCTGTGTGTTTCAAGATGACATGGTCTGTGGTGTGTATCCAGGAATACGTTTGGGATGGCCCTTGCATCCGTAATGCTGTTTCTCATGCCAGTTCTTGTGAGAATAAAGTCAATCTGAAAACTTACTTCCATGTTATTCTACTTATACCAGGTATAGATATAGCTTGGTCGATGTTTGAAGAATGTGTTGGCGAACAGAAGCTCATGCGCTTCACACAGTTCCAGCACATGGTTGCCATTGTATAATTGCAGGGGGTTCGATGGTCAGTGTGTGGGCCATGATGTGGTGTCCATGTTATCCTTCTCTCTCCTACTCTGCCGTTGAAGTGGGTGCACGTCACGAGACCGACACCCATGAGTCATACAGCCCACAAGTCATACACTTCATAAGTCATACAGTCCACGAGTCATACAGCTCACAAGTCATACAGCCCACCAGTTGTACGTTCCACGAGTTCGACACTGAGTAAATTAAGCCCATGAGTTCGACATCAAGTAAAATAAGCTCACGAGTTATACAGCCCATGAGTTCGACATTACGCACAAAAGGCTCACGAGACCGACACTAAGCAAAGAAAGCTCACGAGACCGACACTACACTTAAAAGGCTCACGAGACCGACTCTAGGCAAAAGAGGTTCACGAGACCGACACTAGACAAAGAAGGCCCACGAGACCGACACGGTGCCGTATATTAATATACGGCACTGGACCGACAGGATGAACACAGCGCCCCCTATAGACCAACTAATTGTAAAGGGTGTCCAGATAATGGCGTAAAGAAGGTATAAGAGATAGAAAAGGAGAGTTGCTAGCACCCCGTCAATTGCCCTCCCTCACACCCTGAACGGTTCAAGATCTTTAATTGTGTTTGTGTATGTGAGTGTTTGTGAAAAAATAAACAAAATTCAGTAAAGTCCATGACGTGTTTCAACATTACTTTCGAAAATGCCCAAACACCCTCGTTTCCCTATCTGCAAAGCCCATACCGGTAAATACCTACTTAGAAAAAAAAAATAGTAAAATGATGTGGACATTCAGATCAATCAATTAATAAAATACCCAGGTATGAAATGAAGTTCACTACAAGAAAATTATTCACAAAACGATCAATGTTGTAGTGCACACTTGCTTTACATGATATGGGGGGGGGGGGGGCTAGTCTTCTGCAAAGGTGTTGAAATAATGAAAAATCACAGAAAATAATGTCATTGTCAATTAAGGCAGCGTTAAGAATTCGAAAAAAGAAGATGCATCCGTGAAAGTAACTTTTCTATTTCATGAAAAATGTACTGTGTTGAGAAGAATAATTTTACAAACACAAGCTACTGAAATCGAGGTGAATCGCTGCGATAAAAAAGATTTCATCCGTTGAATTTCATATATCAAAGTTAAAGAGAAAATTAAAAATTGAACTCTAAACAGACGGGTAAAAACAGGCAGAAAGGATATCCAATAAGGTCTACTTAGCTTGTGAGGCGAGAAAGAAAAGGGCGAAAAAAACTTAGATCCTGTCCACCGTCTAAAGTAGAAATTAGGAAAGCCAACTGAATACATGATGGCATCTAAAAGTAAATGATTCATCGCTCTTTCCTCTATCACTTTTTCATTCTTTTTTTTTTTTTTTTGGGGGGGGGGGGTTCCTATGAAGAGGACATTTCTAATAAATAAAGGAAAATGGTAACAATGTCGCTCCCCGTAGCGTGACAGAACTGCCCCCTAAAAGCTACACGTGTAGAAATACATACTTAATGTCGTTGATACGTAGATGGTGTTGTTATTATTTGTAATAATCTCTCGCTCGACAGCGTAACGAAAATGCATCCGCCAGTATGTAATTTCCCCCTTAATTAGCCAGTTCGGGGTTAGCTCATGGGCACATCGGTACAAATGACCTTTCTTCTTTCTCGGTTGATTAGGCACTCCACGAGTTTTCAAGCGAGAGAAGGTATTTTAGCTTACCCCACGCAACAATTTATGGAATTCATCAGTCATGTTCAAACAAAGAATGAACTTGCTTAGACCAGGTGACCAGAATGATCCATCGATTAGCACTTTGGAAAGCATCCATTTCATTATTTTACATTGAATGCATCAACAATCTTTTTCTATTGATATTGTCAAATACCACTTTTGCTGTCAGGTGGATGTGCTGGCAAGCACCACTCATAATGATCACTTGAATAATCATTACATCACAGATGCTTATCTCGGTGAATAAAAAACCAACATGTTCTGCGGGTACAGATGACCTTTTTCTGCTCATGCTCAAAGTGGAACCCCGAACTGGCTTATTGAACACCCTGTACAGGTACATATTTGTGATTGACATGTAGCTGGCGCTATTCATCCTGTCGGTCTCGTGAGCCTTCTTTGCCTAGTGTCGGTCTCGTGGGCTTTCTTTGCCTAGTGTCGGTCTCGTGAACCTTCTTTGCCTTGTGTCGGTCTCGTGGGCTTTCTTTGTCTAGTGTCGGTCTCGTGAGCCTTTTTACGTACTGTCGGTCTCGTAAGCCTTAATTGTGTAGTGTCGGTCTCGTGGGCTTCCTTTGCCTAGTGTCGGTCTCGTGAGCCTTTTGTGCCTAGTGTCGAACTCATGGGCTGTATGACTCGTGAGCCGTATAACTCATGGGCTGTATGACTCATGGACCTATTTTTGATGTCGGTCTCGTGGACCGTATGACTCCTGGGTGTCGGTCTGGTGGGATGACCCCGTTGAAGTCTCTCATGACGTAGAGATCTTCACTGTCATGAATCTCCTTGATAATTTCTGAGAGATTTCGAAAGAATTTATCCTTTTCTTCATCTGTAGTATGTGTCATTACAAGGTGCATAGATCTTTAAATAGTTCGCGGTCTTCTTTCTTTCCCTCACTCTTATCTTGGCGATTCGCTCTGAGATTTACTCGGTGTTCAGAATGTCTTTCTCTATATTGGGATGCAGGATAAAACCAACAGCGTGTAGAGCTCTCTGGTCTTTGCTCACTCCGCTCCAGATGAGAACGAAGTCAGAGTCAATTTTCTTTCTCCCTGTTCCTTTCCTTCTGGTGTCTGCTGACCCCATGATTGAGATCTTACATTGGGTTATATATTCCACCAGTGCAGGCTCTTGGTCCCTCAAGCCACAGATGTTCCATTATACCAACCAGTTGGATATCCGAAAATCGTTGTCCATTTTCGTGTCCGTTTCGTTTTCCGTTTTCATCAGTCCGTTTATGTCTCCTTTGTTTGTCTCGAGCAATAGTTATCCGTTGACGGGTTGCTAGGCCCGTCGTAGATTCACCAGAGCACCGTTGGCAAGCATTACCTGTTTCCACCTACGGCCGGGGCGCGGGGTTGGGGTTTGGGAGGCCCGGAGGTTTACAACCTGTTTTTCTTTTCCCATTCATCGCTGCACGGCCGTCAGATGGTAAAACGGTCTAACTCGAAAATTTGACTTTTTGAGGTAAGTTCACTTACCGGGATATGTGAGGATGCTCTTTCCAATGGTGCTATCGAGAAAATCCCATCATGTCTTGTTTTAGAGATAATTTCCGCTATCTTGGTACTTTTTTGTATTTTTCCTTCAGATTTGATGGTAAAACGGTCTATCTTTGAGTTAGCCCATTGTCGGTAATATCGTTTGGAGGTAAAACGAGCTATCTTCTACATAAACCTTTTAACCTTCTTAAGTGAGATTTTTTGATCATCGCTGTCAGATGGTAAAATGGTCTATCTTCGAGTTAGACCAATTTACCACCTCACGGCCGCGCGCTGCTTGTAAGTTGTATACGTGTGCGTACGTCTGATCTACAGGTAAAAATCACTCGCGGGCCTAAATGTTGGAACAGTCGTTGAGTTGGAGACGTGGTGACTGAAAAGGGGACTATTTCCTTCGAATGTACGTAAATTAGTAAATAAATACATAGATTTCTACTGCACTGCATAAGGGAACTTTTAAATTTGTTTTGATCTAACAGTTAGATATATAACTTTGATTTGAGATTTGGTATAAAATATCAAGGTTCAAGCGCTAGTAGAATCTAACGTATTAGGCCGATGCCTTATGACTGCATTTCGCACCGATCCAGCGGGCATGCCTACCAACCCCCGGGCCGCCACCCGACCGTGCCGGCGGTGTGGAACACCAATTATTCCGTAAGGCACGTCTTGACACGGTGCGAAAAGAGGCCTTGCTTGAGGTTTACGTCTAGATTTAGGTGTCTTGTTCGATCTAAGGTTTCTAATCTATGGCCTCATCACATGCAGTTAGACTGAATCTTCGTCTAACGTTAGGTCTATGGGATCTAACGATTACACTCTCTTTAACTCTTAGTCTGGACATTAGCTATCATTAGGGGTTAGAATGTGTTAACTGTTAGGTGAATTGGGGCTCTACGCCTGTTGGTTTTAAGTGTTATGCCAAAACAATTATTCAATCGAGCTAACCGTTAGGCCTTAATCACAATGAACTTAACACCTAACGTTAGCACATTAGCAGTTGTATACCGTAGACAGTACAGGCCCACCCTATTAGGCCTACTATTAACGTTAGATGTACACTGTATTTGTAGGGCTATTGACGTTAGAGCCAGGTCCAGGGCAAGAGACTGTGCATAGTCTATACAGAAGGTACCGTATAGCGTAGTGCTCTAACGCTAGATCTACTATTACTAACGTTTAGAGTCTAATCAAATACAGTACTAACCCTAGTTAGACCTGTATAATTATCATAAAATCTAACGAGTCTTAAGTAGAAATATCTGGCGTCTAGTCAAAATCTGGGCCACTGATTCTACCTAAACGTTAGAGGTTTCTAGTAACCTTACGCTAGTATATAATGGCAGTTTTATTGTAAGACCCAGCCTACCGTTAGATAGACGTAGGTTTAGACATCTAGACCCTCTTGAGGTTCTAAAATCTATGCATAAATGATACATATTATACATCTAACGTTAGGCTAACTTTGCTCCATAAAAGTAAGAGTTCACGTTAAATCTAACATTTCTAGATCTTGATCTGAATAGAATATCCTAACATTAGCTCTGAACGTTAGCACTAATTAATACTAGTCTCTAGAGTAGAGGTCTGCCAGATTGGAATGTCTTTTTTTTTTTGGGGGGGGGTCAAGAAAAGGGAAGTGAACTTTGCCTTTCTTCATCAGATGGAGGAAAATATATGACATGTTGGTCAGAAAAAAAAAAAACCCTGCACATTTAAGTGCTTAAAAAGAGAAAACTTCACAAAGGAACAGTTGCTGAATCTGAAAGGAAATAGCACAGAGCATGTTTTGTTTTTTTTTTTCTAGTTTAAGATATAAAAGACATCAGTAAAAGGTTCCAACCCAAACACCAAGTACAAGAAGTAGCGAAAAGAATATGATCTGGTCAAGATGTATGTTTTTCCAGTTGTTTTTTTTTTCACATGTGCCATAATTGTCATGATGTTAGTAATACTATAATATAATTTATGTTAGCTATTCAGGGCCCCAGCAATGTATTCTGGTACTTGGGATAAGGGAAAGTATTAGAGGGAAGCATTACCCACATGTTTTGGAGAAGTGATTTTTTTTTTCTTCACTGAGAGACGAATGCTCAGTACAGATATCTTATCGCACTGGTCTGCAGAACACAAAAATAATATCAGACTAAAGGTAGAATTTTAAAATTTTGGCAGTCACCATTCTAATTTAGTTATACAGTGACGAAAGTTCAATGCAACAGCCTGCGTACAGTCATAATTAGCTATGATATGTAACCAGAAACTGTGAAAAAGATAGAGATATTGAAATATCGCCTAAAAAGAAAATTTTGTTTTTCTAACTGGTGTAACGTTTGTGATGGTGGACACATAGCATACGTCACATTAAACAAATAGAGTTTATCAATGCAGTTAATGTAGTCAGTGCAATTTGTATTGTTGATTTTCAAAGTCTTTGGATGTATGTCACAGACATTTGTTCATGATAAAAAAAAAAAATCACTGAGGACTCATTCTTTCATTTAAGAAGACTGCTTTCAGATGGAATTTTTGTTTTTGTTTTTAGATGTCCATAAATCGAGACTGAGGTTCTTTACCTTCCAAAACGAAATAGATAAAAAGCATTTTGATAACCAACAACATAGATGTCAAGTGCTGCTTTTATAGTAAATGTGCGCTGATGGCAAATCATTATTTAAAAAAAAGAGAGAGAAATTGCTTCGTTTAGTGTTTACTGTATTTCATTGTGTGTTGATATAGTCGGTAAACGCAGTTTGAGACGATGGTTGCGAGCGTGTGCACATTGTGTAATACGTTTTGTTGGTTGACTGGGAATTTAGAGTGTTTATGATAACTGAAATGATTTTTTTTTTAATCACAAAGATGTGATAATATAGAACACACACGCAAAAAACACACAATCGAATTGCAAACAAACCATTTGTTACATGTCTGCTCCAAGGTCATAGAACTTGGCCAAGGATAAATATTATAGACTCGATGATTTAACCGACTTAATGATGGGAAGGGGAAATGAGGCTGTTATTGCATTGTTCGCATTTCATTTCTACTTCCTTTTTACTTGTTGTTTTCTTTTTTTTTTTTGAGGGTGATATTTGCCTTATTATTTCACTCAAATATCTAGGATACATATATGATATTCTTATGTCACCGAATAATTGTGCGTTCCAAACAACGCTCATGTAAACAATCAATCATCATAAAAGAAACATTTAGTAAGTCTTCTGCGGGAGGATAGATCAAAATAAAATGCAAACACCTCGCCTTAGAACATTACAAATGTAAAAGTGCCTTCGTGCCTATCCCTTGCAGGGCTGCGTTTCAGGGCCCGAGAATGCAAACTATGTAGCATTGTATTGATAACCATGAATTCCCAAGCTTCTGGGGGGGGGGGGGGGAGGGGGAGGTTGAGTATGCAGGATGGGAGATTTGGTACCGTAATTTTACCAAGTAAAACGTGATTTGTTATCACGGTTTCCATGACAACCATTTCCAAACATAGTAAGCAATCTATATGTAACTGGTATAAGCAGGTTTCATTGTTAAACAGATTAGATAGATTAATACATTTCTGACACACACATACAAAAACATGTTTCAACACTTCTACGTTTTAAAATCATGAATATTTGAAATTTTCTGGGAGTGACCTAAATGATCAGTTGCCATGGTAACAACATCACTGACCAGCCCTCTTGGTATTTTTTTTTTTCTGGCAAATAAGCACATTTCAGTCATATCAAGGTGTCACAAAGGGTTTTTGCAGTCAGCTATCCAACCTGTCCATTGACTTCGCCGATTATGTAAGATAAGTATACCTACACGCACTATACCATGTACAATATATATATGGGCCTACGCTATACATTCGATTTTCCATTCAAAATGCGCGTCCAGTAAAAAATACGTCGTCCCATTTAGGATAACATAAAGCGAGTTATCTTTCGCCTTATCTTATAATTTCTTTGCTGCATAAGATATCAGAACATAAATTATATTTCGAACAAGTAAAAACGTTTGAATAGACTGATTTCGGTAGTTTAAACAAAAACAACTTTGAAATATTGGTAGATTCTGCAAAGTAAAATTTGAAGTAAATCACGGTTTTATGTTTCATTGCGCCATATATGTGTGTGTAATATTCTACTTTCAAATGTATATTAGTTAGGTTCTACACTTGAAATGGAAGATAACACATTTCTAGTTTAAAAGGTACTTATAAACTATTAATTTTTTTCGATAAAAAAGTAAAAATCTTGATTTTTTTATATTCTTTCAAATTTTTGGCTAAAAAAGGCATTTTTCGGCAAAAACGCGCTTGACATCCGGCCGTACGCTAAACTTCAGTATTTTTGCAAAACTTTTATCTGGGAAGAAAGACCACTTTAAAACCACAAGATAAAACGGTAAAATGGTCTAACTAAAAGATAGACCATTTTACCATAGTATGGCAATAGTGTTTGTGGTCTATCTAGAAGATAGACCATTTTACCATCTTATGATGTGTAGCGGAGTGTATACATGTGCTGTGGTTAAACAGTCTATCTGCACAAAAATCTCATTTATTTCATAATTAAAACCCCAAATAAGCACAAAATTCTTCAGTTATCAGTGTTTGATATGCTTCTTCTTGTCCAATTGCTAAAAATTCATTATACCCATCTCGTAAAAAAGCTCAAACCTCTAAACTTTAAAGTCATTTTTCTCAGAACAGCAATTTTCGAGATAGACCGTTTTACCATCTGACGGCCGTGCAGCACAGCTAGCTCGGTTTGGTGAAGATCACGCGCTTGAAAAGACTCTGTACTTCAGAGTCTCTTTTCTGAGTTCACAATTCGTCAGCGATTTTACAAACCGTCGAATCCGCCCGCCGGAGTGTAAAACGCATTTCGGAGATAAACACGTTTGAAGTTTGCTACTCTTTCAACCGTCTGAAACCGGTACGCCGATGGCAAATTTTGCATCAAAACTTACATTGTAGGAGAGTGATGGTCGTAAATAAACACCGAGACAATGGACAGTTTACTTAGACAAGGAATAAAGCAATGACGACGAGTTAGAAATACCCTGTTATTTCGGAATGCCATCGTTTTGGCAAAATACGCGGATTCGACTCTTCGGCAAAACGAAATTAGAGTACGCGCAACGTTGAAGCGTCGAATCAGGCGCGATTCGACTCTTTGGAAAACCGTATAAACACTGCGCGCGCGTGTGCGCTGTGTAGAAACAATTGCATCGCGCGCGGCGCGCTGCATTGAAGATATGGAATTTTGTGTATCGTGTGTTTTGATGATTTAAAACGAGCAAGTTTAGTCTTTTCGCAAAACCATGGAGTGAAAATGGGAAGAACATTATCTGGTACGCTGTTTCACAATGTTAAATCATGCCAATCACCAGAACTTTACACAAATACACCGGTAGAAAAAGACTGATAATAGGTTTATGTTGAAAGCAAAAATGTCTGCAGTGGTGACACAACTGGCTTCATAATAAAAGACACAAACACACACACAAACACGCACACGCACACACACACACACATACACACACACAACTGTTACAAACACATTACCTGTAGTACATGTAATTCAAGAGAAATTATCACTGCACGGTGACTGAGAAACCAAATTTCTGAAGCCTATACTTCCAACAAAAATATGACCAAATAAACAATACATCGTATTTTTATCGCTGTTATGCATCAAAATTAAGCTACCACCATTCCAATTCACTCGTGGTTCTCACTTGTAAACAACCAAATACATAATCAATTGTCATTTTGAACACAGTAAGACAAATACAAATAAATAAACCTGAAGCATAATTTAAGTAGTTTTCTAGTTTGATAAATTATTGATTTATTATTCAACTACAGATTTCTTTCTTTCGCAACAATTTAGATCGATTTTCAATTAGAAATACACTATGTACGTATTTCTTCCACTGCCTGTCCATAAAGACTGAAACTGAGGAAAAATCAGACAATCTGTTACAAAAAAGTATCGACTGTTTAATGTTTTGGTGCCACCACCAATGGATGAGGAGACTATAGACCATTATGTAATATGGAAAACAATGTATTAAAAAACATAAAGAAAATTTCACAAAATTTCCTTTCACATGAAAAGCACATACTCCCTCAACATCTTACTGACATATGTCAACGGCAATATCATTCCCCTTCTTTCTGAAAGTTTTACCAGTAATTCTGGTGCTCTTTCATACTAGAAAAGTGAAGAAAAAAAACATTGAATTTATTTACATTTTCTTTATATTGGTTGCAAAGTTGGCTGTCACAATCTGTATAGTTTTCTCATCAGGTGGCAGTAGACCTAAAACTTCATAAATTCATAACCTGAATGACTTATCCCATTTCCTTCAAACTTTTACTGATTTGTTCTACTGGTATTGTTGCATTGATGAATCCACATCGAAATTTGGATTTGATTAACCATTGAGTAGAAACAGTAGCATGTACCAATATACAACATTACTGTATACTGGTCTCCCTAGAGGTCATAAATGAAAGAAAGTCAAAGAAGTGATGTCCAAGAAGGACAAAAGACAAAAATTCAAAAGACCTCTCTCCTCGATACATACTGCGTTATATCTACTATCACCTTTACACGGTAACAGAAATATCAAAATGAAAACTTCATGATAATTGACAGAAACCATGTGTTTGCTTACTAAGTTAAGGCAATCGTGATGATAAAAAAAGAAAAAAAGAAAATCTTACTGGTTATGATCAGTCAGGACAATTTAGACTACTCACGATCTTATGAAAGACTGTTTTCATCTTTATATTTTTTCACTTTGAAATATTGGAATATCGGTGGAGGAAAAATAATGTTTCCCGGTTATACCTTGAATTCTTCAATTCCAAATCACTGTTTTCCAAATTCCTTTTCAATATTTGTTAAATACAAATTCTCACGTTTACATCAGCCAGCTCAAATCCATAGGGATGATTTGGTTCAAAGTAGGAAAGAAAGAGCACTTCCCATATGAGTGTGTAGTAAAATCATCACGAAAAATAGGATTTTCCTACTAAAAAAAAAAGAACTGGGAATGACCAGAATTCAGATTTCTTTTTTCCTCCAAATTCAGAATGGATGAGAGGTCTGCCATGCCATAGGTATGTCACCTGCATATGGGATTTCAGTTTTTTTAGGCATGTCCATGTTCACTAGTCATGTTCCCACAGAGTAACAGAAGTGTGATAAAAAACATTTACACTACTTATATCAATTGGGATTGAACACATATCTTGTCTTGAATTATAATGTTAACTCTGATATGGTGAACTTTGATATGTTATTGTCATACCATAATAAGTTACTGCTATGAGAATCAAATTAATCGATGCAGTGCAAAAATCACAGAAAGGTTAATGGAAATATTCTTTAAAGGTAGGGAATCCCATTTGCATGCCTTAAATGAAGAGTTGTATAACTACAGTGGTATGTTGAAGAGAGTATCATTTCAGAAACTCCCATAAAGTATTGAAAGTGGAAGGTAACAGTTAGTACATTTTTATTGACCGTTAGATTTTGAATTGAATTTTTTCGGGGCTCACCGTAAATTCCAGTACATTACTAGGCTACCTTTGCAGACCCATGCACTGCATGTGTGTCCATCATGTATATTTTGTGAAGAAAGTTCATCAAAACTTACAAACATTTCTATATACATTCTTGCCACACACTCTATATGTTATTACATCAGCTCTTATACTTTTAGATTTGTGTTTATAGATGAAAAAAAAAAATACAGAAGACTGCAACAAAAAGGCTTAAGTGTGGCTGACACACAGAACTACTGAGTAGTTGAGTTTTGTGCATTATTCAAATTGTAGATAACTGTTGACTTCCAAATTTCTCAGCAGTGGCCTAAACAAGTCCCCTGAGGTTCATATTTAATGTTTTGCTTCATTTTGGGAGGTCTGTAAAAGGTATCCCCTACCTTTAAGAGGTGACTTAAAATTGGAAGAATGATTTTCTGCCTTGTTAACATTTCAGCCTCAAGTGCATTGCTGAGGTTAAGAAGATAATTAAAAAAATCAATCCAAATAAGTATTTGAAGAGAGAGTATATAATATGATAACAGATGTATCTGCTGGAAGAGCTCTAACAAGGTCTATTGGACCAGGCAAACCACCAACTGGCTTTGTTGGGACAGGAACAGCACCATCTCGGTGTGATACAGCAGAAATGGCACCAACTGAACATTTTGGAGCAGTAACCACATCAGTTAACAGAGGAATTAAAGTAAATAATTATGGACTATAGCAGAAAAGGACAGAAAATGTCATTTCTATTTGATTTAAATCATACAGCATAAAGAGCGAGTTCAAAAATTTATCATAAAGACATGGAAAATCTTACTGGTAAAGGTGGTTGTAGAGCAATAAAAGTTCGGACTTGATTGAGATATGAGTGGTGATATAATGTATTTTTTATGTAAAGACGTAAGAGTGTGACTTTTGTTGTTGTTGTTGTTGTTGGCAAGTAAAGCTAAATGATTCTCTGAAGTTTTATCTTTTATGTTTTTGCTCAGTTAAGAAAAAGAAATTAAGCATGCCTGACAATTCTTAAACCATTCAATTAGATATATCATAAGGCTAGTACCAGTAGTGATGATGGGGAAAGGTTCACCTGGCCATGTTAGACCAGAAATAGCACTAATTGGGTGAGATGGAACAGGATCAGCACCACTTGACTGTGTTGGATCAGGAACAGCACGAGCTGGCTGTGTTGGAATAGATACAGCATCAAATGACTATGTTGAAGCTGAAGCAGCACCAACTGGTTGTGTTTGAGCATGAGCAGCACCGACTGGCTGTTTTGGATCAGGAACAGCATCAACCGGATGTCTTGGAAGAGCAGCACCAACTGGCTTTGTGGGACAGGAACAGTACCATCTGGGTGTGACACAGCAGAAATAGCAACAACTGAACACCTTGGAGGGATAGTCACATCAGCAATCTAAGTGAAGAAAATAAATATGGAATACAGCTGAAAACAAAAGGCAATTTCTATTTGACTAAAATCATAAGGCATAAAAAGTGAGTTTTAAAAATTCTCATTCAGACATTTAGTATTTTACTGGTTAAGGTGGTTATAAATCAATTAAGATGGGACTTGACTGAGATAGGAGTAGTGATAAATTTCTATTTTTCATGTAAAGGCCTAAGAGGGTGACCTTTTTATTGTTGTTGTTGTTGACATGTAAAGCTAAATGATTCTCTGAAGTTTTTGAACTTTTATGTTTCTGTTCAGTTAAGGGGAAAAAAAAAGAAAATAAACATGCCTGGCAATTTTTAAACCATTCAATTAGAAATATCAATAAAGCTAGTATTGATGATGGGAAAACGTTTACCTGGTCATGTTAGACAAGAAATGGCAGTAACTGGGTGTGTAGGAACAGGACCAGCACCACTTCACTGTGTTGCACCAGGAACAGCACCAACTGGCTGTGTGTTCAAACAGGAATAGCACCAGCTGGCTGTGTTGGAATATGATCAAATGACAATGCTGGAGCTAAAGCATCGCTGACTGGTTATGTCTGAGCAGGAGCAGCACCAACTGGCAGTCTTGGAACAGGAACAGCATCAACTGGATATCTTGGAAGAGGAGCAGCAACAACTGGGTTTGTTGGAGTAGAGAATTCATCGACTTGTTGTGGTATAGACCATGTTGTGGTTACTAACTCATCACCATTGTTGGTACGGTCTGCCAGCAAAGAACAAGTTAGGAGATCACATTACTTCCACTTACACGAAATTAAAACATTGTACAAATTTCCTCTTAGATCCTACATGCTGATTTTGCTAATTGATGACGCAGAGAATTAAGAGAGAATGAAAAGCATTAAATTTATTTGCGCACAAATCCAAACAATTGTGCCAGTCAAATACTTTGAAAACAAAACTTGTTACACTGAATTTCTCAATGAACCAACTCTAATGTGTTACACTACAATTCATGAAAATGAATGGAGGATGTAGGAAACTAATAAAGAAGAAATTCAAGTGCATGCTTGTTTTTATCAGTCCTGAAATTAAAAAGAATATTAAATGTTCTCTACTGCAAAGCTTTTTTATGAGCTTACATAATACATTAAAATGCTTCTGATAACTGAGATTGTAACTGTTACAATTACATATCAACTACCAAGCACTTGGTTTTGTATTTAAAGTATTACATGTATGTATACCTTTGAGTGGTGAAATGGTTTTACTGCAAAGAAAAACGAGAGAGAGAGAGAGAGAAACCACAATATCCTTACAAAGAAAATACAGTTAGAATATCCAGGTAACTGTACAGATTTTTGTAATTACTTTGCCCAAATCAATAGGCGAATACTGTTAACCGTCAACTGTAAGATTATTTCATGTAACACCACACTTATCAATTACACCATGGCATATTATCTATCTGATGGAAATTACTTCTTTAAATGCCATTGTTTTAGAGTCAGTAAATTTGAATCACATTCATTTATGCCTGGCAAAGACCTGTGCTTAAAATTTAGGGTGCATGTTAACATAGTATCATTTGGGGATGGGGGGGGGGGGGGAGGGAAAAGAAGAGTTTCAGACCTAATTGTTAAACCATACTCTTCTAACCAAGATGTGAAAGAAGCAGGGAGTTATTTGAAGACTCACTAGAAGATAAACAGTGATCACTGTCTCCAGCAGGGGTCTATCTGATGATCACAACTATGTCCATTTCTTCCTCTTGGTCCACATCTGTTTCTTTTGAGCTCAGGAGTCGCATCAGTTTTCCCCTTCACCATCCTCTCAGCCATTTCATCTTTATATTGATGCCTATCCTCAAAACTGTTCTTCTACACATTGAGATCACCGCATGACTGCAACGACGCTTGTTGTACCATCATTGTCCCATTTGACCACAGCATCCATGACCTTGCCAAGTTTTTCCTATTCTAGGGAGAAGGGGATACTAAAGAGAGAAAAGCAAACTGTATAGGAATTATGCAGACCCATCATAAGATCTAACATGAAGGTGCAATCTATGTACAGAAAGTATCTTAATTGTGAACTGTATCCTAATGACACCAGGGAAAGGAAAAATCAGAAATATGGGGCAAAATAGTTTCATAAAGACTCCATGTGCAGGATAGAGTACAGACCAAGTAGTGTAGTCACTAGATACTGTATGTTCTTGATCTAAATAAGACATTTCATTATTCAAAAAAGCAACCCCCCAAAAAAAAAAAAAAAAAAAAATACAACACAGTCTACTTAGGACTATTGGTTACCTATCTAGTGAAGTGATATTCAATTCCATTTGGGGGAAGAACTCCCTTAACGTTGTTACAGTTGTAGAATTTGGGGTCTAGCAGAATATGTGTAGCCACTATATAGAGCCCTCTAGGTGATTCTAGCTCTTTTACTTGAGATCCCATTCCACAGTTCAGACCTCTTGAATTGGTAAGGATGTGATCGCTACACGCTATCACTTATACAAGCCTAGGCCATAGCCTAGATTTTATTTATTGATACTCATTTAGGAGCTCAGTGACAAAAATATCAGTGGTACTGGTACATTTAATACGTTGACACAAGCTACAATATAAATACAAGAGAAAAAGAAATAAATCGTCCACCAACTCACATATATCTACTAGAATTCTAGATACCAATCAGTTGACATATCTATGATACCTGTACTAGATCTAGCGTACTGTAAATTTAGTACTATAGTAGTACTGGTACAGTACTAGTTTGTACTGCGTACTACTACTAAGTACTACTGGTGTTCTCAATGTCAAGCTAGCTCAATCCCTTTTTATCTTTAGCTTATTATCAGATTATACTTTCTGTAAATTCAAATCAGGGTGTTACTGAATGTTTTAATGTTAATGGTGCATGCATTTATATTGGTGGGTCATGAAACTTCCTTGAAAGATCTTTTAAGTTTTAAAATAAAGGAATAAGGACTAAAGGAGGCAACATCGCTGAACATTCCCCATAGTCTCAAGGGGGTAGAGATCCTTGTTGTGTTGGGAGTACAAAAATTGAATTGTGTTGTTTGAGGGATGGATAGACACTGTATGTAGGCCTCTGTGCTGCGTCTACTACGGCTATACCCACCGGTAAGAACTACGCAGGCAACGTGAGTCTACGTGTCTACACACACTATGAGAACATGACATCAAATTACGCATGTGGGACTAGATTTGGAGAGTCTTTGCTACGATACCTTTAAGGCCAATTTCATCTTAATTTCAAACGTGAAATTGTTGTTAAAGAAGTTGAGAATGTAAATAGTACCTAATTTGAGCAATACAACAACAATGCACTCGATTCGGGGAAGTAAAAACGAAGTTTTCGTACCTTTTACGTCCACGTAGTTTCACATTCGACGGTATGAAAAAACGATCACGAAGGATCATCGATTTCTCAAGGCGTTGAATCGATGATTCGACCCTTTGATAAAACGCTCCTTGCGATTCGACGTTTTCGTCATTTTTATGATCACGAATATCTTTAAAACGAAACAAAATTCTGGTCCCAAATTTTCACACATGATAGATACATGAAAGAAGAATCGAAAAAAGCAAAAAAGTGAATTTTCATTTTTCGACCGAAAATTCGCGGATTCGACGGTTTGTAAAATCGCTGACGAATTATCCAGAGTGTGTACTTTCTTTCCAATATTTACATAGATTAGGAGAGTCCATTTCAATTAAGCTATACATCATTGTAAAGCTGAAAGTCTGCTCTTTTAGAATCTGTCCTGAGCTTAAAATACTTGTCGGGCGACTTACTGTTCGTTTTGTGATGCATGTCACATATAATATATGATTACTTAACTCTTTATGTGCCAAGTTCGCATCTCCGACTCAGTCGACGGCGTGCCAACTACGCATATTCTGCTCAACAAACAAAGCCGCCAAGACCGATCGATAAACCGCTAATTACTGCTAATCCCGCGGCATAATGAAAGCGTTTCTCGTGCTTTTGTTCCTCTCTTATACGGCTTGCATTCTATGTGGTGATCGACTATCAAGCGATGTTCCCAATTAGATTTGCTCGTACATTCTAAGTTTCTGTCACGGTTTTATGTGCAAAAGTCATGCCTTTACAGTAATGTAGCAACTGGTCATTAAAAGAAAAATTGAAAATAGAGTTGTCATACAATTTATATCGAAACAAAGCTTGGCATTCCTCTTTAACTTTGCCTACTATTATGCCCATCTTTACAGAAATTTGTAGAAGTTATACAAATTGGAAAAAACAGAATTCTTTCTCAAAGCATGACTACCTTCGTGTCTCAGAATAACGTGGCACACAGGGGGTTTCCACCATGGCACATAAAGATACAAATATATATATATATATATATATATATATATATATATATATCTGTATAGTCGGTTCAACCTAGAGAGCAAAGAAGTGTATACATGAGTCAAGGAATTGCAGTCATATCATACATTTCGAAATGTCACCAAGTTTTATCAGGCGGTTTTTTTTTTTTTTCAGATATTTCGCCTGATATTGGCGGCTACTACTACAGGAACACAATTCCTCCTGCAAAGCCAACGAAAGAACAGCTAGATCCAGACACAGTAAGAAGCAGTTGTTTGATACGTAGACGACGTTCCTGCTGGTGGTGAAGCAAAGTTTAGAAAAAAAAAATGTGTCTACAGAGGTGTTGAGAATAAAATAGTTATTTACAGGGTAACTCTGATGGACAAATTTCTTATAGAAGAAATTGTCCCGAATGATGAGGTTACAGAAACTGGTCTGCAAAATGAAACACTGTATACAGGTACTGAGAATGAAAGGCATATGTCGCAGATTGAAAGGGATGTCGAAGCTGTTATGCAAAATCATAGAGCGTACAAAAGATTTTCAGGATGAAAGGCATACATGAGGGGACTGAAAAATCGAAGGGTCTCCAAAAGAGTTGGGAATAAAAGGGTTATAAAAAACTGTCTGCAAAACGAAAGGGTATTAAAGAGGTTCTGAGAAAGGTAATCTAATAACGGTACTGTCAAATGAATATACAACAGAACTGGGAATGAAAAGGTTATGGAATCTGTTCTGCAAAAGAAAAGGGGTAGAGAGGTGAAAAAGTACAAACGGGTACTGCAAATCTAAAAGGGTTCACAAAGGAGCTGGGTTTTAAAGGGTTATTGAAGGTGGTATGCAACATGAAAGCGTGCATACAGCTTCTGAGAATATGACGGTAACCTTAAGGTTCCTGCCAAATGGATGTCTATGCCAAAACAAGTGAATCAAAATGTTATATAAACTGTTCTACAAAATGAAAAGGTGTCGAGAGGTATTGAGAATATGTTGCTTTAATACTGCAGATTGAAAGGATTTAGAAAATAACGCTCGTCGAGAGCCGCATCACCTAGTTTTAAGTACCGTCGTCAATATGTTGTCAATAGTTGGAAATAATATTTCCAACTATTGACACACACACACACACACACACATTGAATACACCATATATACATCATGTATATCATATATATATATATATATATATATATATATATGAAGAGTTTGTTCGCAAAAACCGATAAGTCCATTTTTGAAGATTTTGAAGTACGGTATCTGTCATAAAGTACAAAATAATACCTTTTAAATGATATATTGGTCACTACATATAAAGGTACATTTTTGAAGTTATGGTCAAAAGAAGCAAAAAATTTCTTATTGTTCTCTTTATTTTTCTTGACCTTTAATCGCAAATATCTCAATTTGGCAAATATGGACTTATCGGTTTTTGCAAACAAACTCTTCATATATATATATATATATATATATATATATATATATATATAACTATGTATATAATAATGCTATTTTGGGGCATAGGGGAATTACAAAATTTGTCAACATTTTTAATGATAATTTGGTAATTAGGGAGAATTTTATAAAAAAAAAACACAGAAAATGAAACAACTGATATCACAATTGATAAATGAAAACAAGTAGCCTATCTAAACTTTACTGTATAACCAAAGGATATTATTTCCTTTGCTGTATATGATTAATATTTCTTCATAGGGTTTTTTTAGATTAACAATTGCCATTAGTGCATTAAAATGCACTAAGGTGAATTATATCAAATGACAAAATATAGGTTGCATTTCCTAAGAGAACTCTTCTATAGTACAATATTCTCTGCTGCCCTCTACATTTCATTTCGCGCAGTTCAAGGGTGTAGGGGTACAGAAAAACTCGTAAGCAAGACGAAGTGTTGAAAGCGCCAAGGGGAATCTAATATTTCTCCCAAAGGAAGAATTCCCCTTAGGAGACTTGGTTTTTACATGGAAATTCTCCCATATGCCCCAATATACATACATAATATATAATATATATGAAGGGTTTGTTTGCAAAAACCGATAAGTCCATTTTTGAAGATTTTGAAGTACGATCTCTGTCATAAAGTACAAAATAGTACCTTTTAAATGATATATTGGTCATTACATATACAGGTATATTTTTTAAGTTATGGTCAAAAGAAGCAAACATTTTCTCATTATTTTCTTTATTTTTCTTGACCTTTAATCGCAAATATCTCCATTTGGCAAATATGGACTTATCGGTTTTTGCAAACAAACTCTTCATATATATATATATATATATATATATATATATATATCATATGTCTGTGAATGTTTTCAGTCATCCAGGGAAAGTATCACTTGAACTATATCGGTAAATGTAGTCAACAGGACTTACTTGTAATTTGGAGCATCGACGTTTCACTTCCGCTCCGGGACGCTTCATCTGGCCGACTGATCTTTGGCGGCAATTGGTTGTTTTTACGAACCGCCGGGTTGTAGGCTCCGGCTAGGTTGTGTCGCAGGCCCCACCACGGTTTAGGGAGGGCTTCTCCCGAACCACCGTGCCTCGCGATTTAAGATGACCACGTCCTTGTCAAAGGTGTGGTTACTGCTGTTCAGATGGGAGTGAACGGCAGAGTCTCCATATTCCAGACGAGCTAGCTCGTCCGTGCTGGTACACACGCTTGGCTAAGGTCAGCTTGTCTCCCCTATGTACAGCTCTTCACACTCGTCATCCTTGCATTGGATAGCATAGACCACTAATTCGTTTTGTTGGTCCTTCGGGGTCTTATCCTGAGGATGAGCTAACTTCTGTCTCAGTGTGTTGGTAGGCTTGAAAGAGCTAGGAATATAATGCTTGCTGAAGATTCTACGGATTTCTCTGAAAGACCGGAAACATAGGGAACCGTCACGTTGTACCTCCGCTTTTCTGTCGTTGTCTTGCTTTGGTTCGGTTTGTCCTTGTGTCTTGGTTTGGATTTATGAACTGCCTTCTCGAATGTCCAACCGCTGTATCCACATGCGCTGAGTGCCTCTTTAACGTGCCTGTGTTCCTTGATGTTTCGTGTCCTCATCCGAACAGATGATATATATAATGATATATGTTTTATATACATATATATATATATTTATTTATAATATATATATACATATATATATATATCATATATATATATATATATATATGAAACATTATTGCTGGCAACCAATTTTGCATCGAGGATTTGGCTGCCATGTACATACGAGTTGTAACTCCTTTATTGAGCTTTCGGACTGATAGCCCTTCATCACAAGTCTGACGAATTGATGTATTTTATGATACATGATCTCACATATCTTAATTTATTATATATATAAACATAATATACATAAAGACAATGACATAATGCAACAGCAAAATTCAGCCAATATTAACCCCAGTGTAAAATCAAACTTACTTAAATAACCTTAATCACATACAAGCGGTCATAATCCTCGCGCAGACAACACACACGTTCACACTCAGTTGCAACAGTGTAAGTTTCGCTCTTATTGTATTTGGTAATATTATATGTGACCCTGCGTCACAAAACGAACACAAAGTCGCCACAATGAAATTTTAGTTAAGAGCATACTCTGAAAGAGCAGATTTCAAGCATTAAAATGATGTATAACTCAAATCAAATGGACTCTCTTAACCTATCTAAATATTGGAAAGAAAGCAGAGATTAAACTGAAATTGGGCAAGCCTTATTAACACATTCTGTCCATAATTAATGTCAACTTTCAAAGCAGTAGCATCATCGTTTCAAAAGTTATTAGAGTTGAAAGTGAAGAGTGTGTACAAGGTTTTTAAGAAATGAAAAGGGTACTCTAGAAACACACCTGATCACGCCATTCTACGAAAAAACTGTTCGAGACAAATTGCTAAAACACACATTTTCCTGCCCGTTTTATGATTCCAAATTTTAGCATAATGTAGAAGAAGACTTGATCTTTAAGAAAATATGAAAAAGTCAAGATCGGTTAGGTTGACCCATTTCACCTATTTTCAGTCCTCACACAAAACCAATGTGTGCGACTTTTTGTTCGTTTTGTGATGCACGGGCACGTATTTGCTTGTTACTGCATCTGGTATCTGTTGAAATATATTTTGTATACTATTATTGAAGACCTTTACAAGAACGACCCAAGTCCAATTTTGGGCAAAATTCAGTTTGATATGGGAAATTGTAGCTTATGCATGGACTCATCTTGTGTATAAATGATAAATCCTAATTACCTCCGGAAGTGCCTGAAATGAATGACTTAAATCTTATATCAATGTAAGAATGAAGGACTTGGGTCATTCTTACATTCATATTGTAGCGCCCTCTGTCATCCTTCTCTCATCTCTACGGCAGAATATCATGTATATGAATCAAAGAACGACCCAAGTCCATCACACAAAATGGCCTCTTCACAATAATGTAAATATTGATTGTCATAATAATACATACAATATAATACATACAATATAACATAATAATAGTTTGTTTATACAATTTTGCCTTCCCATCACAGTTAAATAGATCATTATTGGACAAATAGAAAAATATATGATTTTTTTTTTTTAAAGTTTATATATTTATATATATACAGGTTTTGCAGTTATCGGTATGTTTAAGTTTATATTTTTGAATTTATTCAATCAACGTTATTTGAGTAGGTCTTTTTTTTTTTGTTTATTTTTTTTTTCACCGTGGCTAATTTTGGCTGAATATTGCTGTTGCATAATTGTCATTGTGGATTTCTAACGAAGGGCGATCAGCCCAAAAGCTCATTCATGGTGCAGCAGGACTTCTTGCCAATACACATACATATATCAAAGAAACATTTTCTTCCAGAATTACAAGATGGATCGGAGAGAGAAAGGTACGGCATTTATTATTAACAACTACAACTTCAAGACCCTAAGTCCGACAACGGGATCAGATGTTGACGTAGAAAATGTTAAGCACGTCTTCAAACTAATCGGCTTCTTCTTCTTGCTTATGAGGCAGCAGCATATAAGTAATGTCCCTCAATTGTTGTAGCCAAGTTACAGTCTGTGGAGTAGGGTGTGTCAGGTCCATGTTGTCAGGAGGTCGGAGATCAGGGCACTCACTCAAGATGTGTTGAGCAGTCTGTTCTGGTGCACCACACTGGCAAGCTGCTGATGGGCGTAGCCCCCAACGATGCATGGCTGCATTGAAACGCCCATCTCCCGTTCGGATCCGATTTAGAGACACCCACTCACTCCTTGGGAGGTTTGCTCCTGGGGGGACAGATGTATCGGGCGTGACGAGTTGGGCAGGTCGTTGGGTGTCTTCCCAGCTTGTTCTCCATGTCTGACAGATGTTGAAGTCTGATCCTCTCAGCGTTGCTGCATGGCGGGAGAAAGGGCGGCGAGACTTCAGTCGCTGATGCCGCTGACCCAGAGTTACAGAGCCCTCAACTACGTCGTGGAGGAGGTCGTCCGGGTTGCTGGAGGCCTTGCTTACCAGCCTATGTGTGTGATGTTCTCGGCGCATGGGGGCAGGAGCGATGCCTGAGAGAACAGGTAGGAATTCTGTTGGTGTAGGCCGGAGACATCCTGTTATTAATCTCATGGTGTCATTCAGAACTGAGTCAAGTTTCTTGGTGTGAGAGCTCCTACACCACGCAGGGGAGGCGTATTCCGCGGCACTGTATACCAGTGCTAGCGCACTAGTGCGGAGAGTGGTTGCACTGGCACCCCCATTTTGAGCCTGCAAGTCGGTGAAGGAGGTTGTTCCTTGAAGACACTTTTGCACTTATGGCCTTGAGTTGTTCCTTGTAGGTCAGCTGCCTACCCAACTTCACTCCAAGGTAGGTTGGTGTAGCATTGTATGGAAGAGGTGTTCCATCAAGAATGACACTGAGTTGCCGATTAGCCTCCTTGGTGTTCAGGTGGAAGGCTGTTACCGTTGTCTTGGACATGCTAATCTTGAGTCTCCAGATCCTGAAGTACTTCGCGATTTGCGACATATCTGCAGGGAGGGTATTCTCTACATTTGACCAGGCTCTGTCAGAGCGAAGAAGGGCAAGGTCATCTGAATAGCCATACTGTCGTGAGGTTGTGAAGGGGATGTCACTGATGTATATGTTGAAGAGCAAGGGGGATAGTACAGAGCCTTGAGGAACTCCATTCCGCAGTTGGCGTGGTCTGCTGGACTGTCCATCACTAGTCTTCAGAACGAACCTCCTGTTGGCTAGAATGTTGCAGAGGAACCTCACCATGTGGCGATCAGGGATTGTCTTTAATAATTTCAGAGTCAGACCCTGGTGCCACACAGTGTCGTAGGCTGCAGTGAGGTCGACAAAGATGGCGCCTGCTTTGTGATTCTTCTCAAAGCTGTCTTCGATGTCATTGGTCAGCTTGACAATTTGGTGGACTGTACTCCGACCATGGCGGAAGCCCACTTGTTCATCTGGTAATTGTGGGTCAACCACAGGTTCTATCCTCGCCAGAAGGAGACGTTCCAGAAGCTTGTAAGGGACACAGAGAAGGGAGATTGGTCTGTAGCTCTTGGGGTCATCAACTGGTTTGTTTGGTTTTGGGAGAGCAATTACAGTGGCTTTTCTCCATATCTTAGGGATGACTTGGTTGGTGAAACAGCAAGAATAGAAATCTGTTAACCACTTCTGACATTTGACCCCGCAATGAATAAGGAATTCTGGTGGGATGTTGTCCGGACCTTGGGCCTTTCCACTCCTAAGTAGGGCTAAAGCATTAGCTAACTCCTCCTGAGAGAAGGGGGCCGACAACCATCCATCCACTCCCGGGGCCTGCCATAGGTTGGTAGTCTCCTGTTTCACAGATCGAGTGTGGGCCTTGTCACAGTCCTTGAATCGCCCATTGCTAACAAGTTGTTCCGCGATGGAGTTGGCTGACACAGGATATGTTCTAGGTTTGGTACTGTTTCCAGTGAGGCGTTTGAGAGTCTTCCAAGCATCTCTGCTAGAGTGAGTAAAGTCTATCCCTTGCACGGTTTCTTCCCAACGTTTACGACGCCTCCTGTCTAGACAATCAGTCAGTTGTGAGGCTTTGGTGGAAGCCAAGTCTCCAGGTTCAGATCGCAAGAACTGGTTGTAGATAGCATCACATTCTTCGTCCCAGGTGGGGATGTAGTGTCGGCGAAAAATCGGCTACAAAGTCATAGCAGCGCAGGATCTCACTGCAGAAGTACATTAAACTTAAAAAAAGTATCTTAACAACCGTCATTTTCCGTATGATACTGATGGAACAAAAGACATCAGTTAGTGGGAATGCGTTCTGAATAGCGCAAAATACTAGCCCGTTTAGGACGTGTCCCGAGTATACTCGGGCTGACGTTTTCCAGGCTGTGGACTGGTCTCGAGTATACTCGGGCTGAGAGAGTGAAATGAACACGCATTTCTAAACTTAGAATTTCACCAACAATACGATGCCTATGTTGAAAATGATTTATATTTCGTGGGACTACATACATCAAAGTTGCCATCTGTGAACATTTTGTGATGATTGGTCATATCTTATGTCTATAAACAAGCAAAATATTGACAAACATGAGTGCAATTTTCACTACATTCAGACCTTCGCAACGGTCGGGAAACTGACCAATGACGAGCGACCAGCCGCACGCTCTGGCGATCTCATTTGCATCGGTATGCAAATTGTCACACTCAGGTGAAAAGCGTGCGTGCGGCGGTCAAGACCGTTGCGTGCACGCACCTACCTTATTAGCACACATTTACATGATAAAGTATTGTAGCATACTACTTCGTGTTATATCAGTAATGCAATGTCGTACTTGAATACTCCGAATTGAATAAATTCAAAAGTAAATCTTTTGCGTGTCCCTGCAAGCATGTGATGTGTGTGAATGTTTTTGTGTCTGTTTGTTATCATGACAGCGATGTTACTTGTAGTTGTTTGAAGAGTTTTACCGTCATAATATTCTGATTATGTTATAAAATTGTAAAAAAAAAAGAAACCACTTGGCCAAGAACAAACCGAGTAGGGGATGTACTGCATACAAACAACGCAGTCGATTGTGCTACTTCATCGAAGTCGTAAATTCATCATGGCGTAACACAGCGTGACATGTGCACGTGTTATGGGCGAGAATATGTTAAATAAACCAGCTGGCAAGAGTATCAGGTTACATTGTATATTTATGAATAGATAGGATGCAGATACAAAAACACTCCTAGATAGACCCTTTCGTAGACGCAACCGAAAAGGGCAGGATATTATGAGCATAATAGAGAAGGTCAAAGGTCGATTACTGACAGACAGTCTTGTCGTTTCTGTACCGGTCCATATAGAATGGATGTTAGCGATGTGCTTCGTATGTATATGTAACCATAACTTTATGGTTGTTGGGAATTGAATGTTCAAGTTCTCATTTGCATGTTCCAAACATTAATTTATTATAGAAATTAAAGTGCAACAATGCGCTGCAATAAAGCGAATAAAGAAGACACATGGCACAAGTTTTCTCTCATACGTTTATAGCATTTGCGAGAAATTGTCTATAAAAAAAAAAACAACAACAACAATCGGTATTTGGGATTTGCAGCAGTTCAAAAAAGTATATTAGATAAAATTATATCCCATATTACGTTCAAAGTGACAATGGTGATTTCGACTGTTTAGTCTATATTTCTATTCTTTGTATGAATTCTTTATAATATGCTTATTTTCGGATGCAGTCGCTATATAAATTGTTTCAACGTTTAGAAATCTGGGTTTTTAGTCCATTTCTTTCGTAAGTTCATAAGTCAAAATGATTTTGCTATCATTGGCTTGCAAGGATTTCAGCCAAGCGCCACTGGTTGTACAATCTATTTTCAGTCAATCGGATATGACAACTCATGCCGAAAAAAAAAAAAATGTTTTTCATTCAAATTACACTGTATAGTACAAAACGCTACAAATTTGCGAAGCGGTCATTCAATTCTGCGAAAGACGGAGATGTGATTATTGAGCGATTCAATTGTAGCACTCGACTTTTTGGGAGTAAGATATTTCGAGCAATAAAAGTACGAAATGCTCTTCTCTTTATTTGATGTAATTAATGTTTTAATGCTATCACCAAAGTGGTTTATCGTGCATGTGTCTTCTTTCTATCTACCTGTGCATTTAGGTACATATTTTCAATCGAATTAAAGACTTTATGAGATCGCGTTGCAGCATTTTCATATTCATAAACGACTGCAGCAAATGCTCGTTTGCTTTATGCATTATGCACATTGAATGAGAAAAGTACTTTATTTTCCTTCTTTTATCGGGGGATGATTGGTATACACAATGAAATAAATATTAATTTACACTCTTGACAGAAGAGAAGATCATTTCAGGGGAATTAGCCCTCTGCTATGAGAGATCGAAGAATGTCGGGAGAAATGGTGTAATTTCAACAAACATGTTGTCTTTTCCTTATTTTTTTTGAAGTGATGTAACGATGTTAGGCCTTCAAGCCTGTGTGGCATGTGCTCGCCATTCTTCCATGGTCATGACGACTTCTTCAGCTTCCAGGTGGCCAACCTTTTGTTGCTAAATTGAATGAACTTTTCCGTCGAACTCGGAAATGCTACCTGCGACTCTGTTTGAAAAAAAAAAAAAAATCTCTCACATAGAGACGAATGTGAGTTCTCGATTGGCATTCTAAATTGAAGTGTGTTCATGCTACATTTTTGAAGTGATAGGATATAGCGAAAGGAAAACAAATCTGAATGATCATCTTCATGGAACTATATTTTTTGTTACCGATTATGAGTTACCTAACTATGAATTGAAAGACAAACATACTCAAAAAACAACTGCAAAATCTTCGCATAATGCACCATTTTTTAAACTCAAGTTTGCCATTTTGTTTTTCCTTTATGATACATTATTTGCTTCGATTAGTGCTCCTTCATTTTATCTCATTACATTTTATCACTTTCCTTTCCAGCTATCCACTACATTCCCGTCTACAAACGTATAGATTGGTTATTATCATTGATGGTGGCGGTCACTTCTCCAATATATTTTACCCGTTATATATATATATATATATATATATATATATATATATATTATAGTTGAGACAATGTAGATAACAGAAGATGTCGCATGAAACCGGCAGAGTGCCAAAAAATGTTGCCAAGTATGCCATGTAACTATCAACTCATGCTCAACTCATATTTGATATATTGTGTTTATGACTCCATATTTGTCATTCTCAAAAACATATAATTTGTTTCACAAACAGATATTAAAGCTGAAGAAGACCACGGTCGAATGCTTCACAACTCTGCCGGTTTCATGCGACATCTTCTGTTATCTACATTTTCTCAACTATAATTTCATTTAAGATGACAGAGGCGTACGGTAGGAATATCAGCATCATCACACTATATATATATATATATATATATATATATATATATATATGAAGAGTTTGTTTGCAAAAACCGATAAGTCCATATTTGTCAAATGGAGATATTTGCGAATAAAGGTCAAGAAAAATAAAGAGAATAATAAGAAAATTTTTGCTTCTTTTGACCATAACTTCAAAAATGTACCTTTATATGTAGTGACCAATATATCATTTAAAAGGTATTATTTTGTACTTTATGACAGAGACCGTACTTCAAAATCTTCAAAAATGGACTTATCGGTTTTTGCAAACAAACTCTTCTTATATATATATATATATATATATGTGACTGTGCACCTCAAAACGAACATAAAGTCGCACACACTGATTTTGCGTGAGGACTGAAAATAAGTGAAATAGGTCAACCTAGCCGAACTTGACTTTTTCATATTTTCTGAAAGAGCGGGTCTTCTTTTACATTATGGTAAAATTTTGTATCATAAAACGTTCAGGAAAGTGTGTTTTTTTAGCAGTTTATCTCGAACATTTTTGGTAGAAAAGTGAGATTAGGTGTGTCTTTAGAATCCCTTTTTCATTTCTGAAAAACCTTGTCCACACTCTTCATTTTCAACTCTAATAACTTTTGAAAGGATAGTGCTACTGCATTGAAAGTTAGCATTAATTATGGACAGAATGTGTTAATGAGGCATGCTTAATTTCAGTTTAATCTAATAATCCCTTCATTGTTTTTACTCTGGTGGTTTACTTCCTGTTTTTTTTTTTTTTTTTTGTCCCATTCATCGCACAGCCAGCACGGTTTGGTAAAGATTAAGCGCTTGAATAGACACTGTTCTTCAGAGCCCCTTTTCTCAGTTCACACTTTTCCTGAGTTTGTGCTTTCTTTCCAATATTTAGATAGGTTAGGAGAGTTCATTTGATTTGAGTTATACATCATTTTAAAGCTTAGAGTCTGCTCTTTCAGAATATGGTCTTAACTAAAAATTAATGTCTGGCGACTTTTTGTTTGTTTTGAGGTGCAGAGTCACATATATATAATCTAAAAAGATATTACCATAACACACACACAGAGAAATTACGGTTCTAATTTGCACCCTACAGGGTGCATATCGTTGTAACACCAGCGGCTCCATTTAGGGTTCTATTTTTGGGGGTGCTTATTTAGCACCCTATATTTAACACCATATATGGTGCATATTTGCACCCCTCCATTGGGTTCCCTTTCTGCACCCAATAGGGTTCATATCGTTGTAACACCAGCGGCTCCATTTAGGGTTCTATTTTTGGGGGTGCTTATTTAGCACCCTATATTAAACACCCTATAAGGTGCAAATATGGACCTCTATACAGGGTTCCCCTTCTGCACCTCATACCTGCACCCATTATGGTTCATATTGTTATTGTTGTAATTTTGCACCCTATGGGGTGATAAAGTCACCGCAATATAGGATGCAATACAATTTGCACACGTCTCTATATAGGGTTACCTTTCTGCACCCCATATGGTGAAAATTATAACCTTTTTTTTTTTAAACCAAAATAATTATATACTGGATGCCTTCACTGACTTCACAAACAATTACCTAAGGTCTGCTGAATGCCTTCACTGACTTCACAAACAATTACCTACGGTAACACTCCAGACATGACGCAAAATAGCATGCATAGATTTACACACAGTTTCTCAGTCAATTAAATCCACAATCTTTCGAAAACTGAAGTCAGAGACTTCAACAACAAATAGAACATAAACATGATGAATACAGTGCATACTTACATATAAATTATCAACATTTTAATATATGTCTCATGGAAGAGGGACAAGTTAACAGTGATTTTCTTTTTCATGGTTTACTTTAAAGTGAACATCAAATATACATTGTATTTCTACAAATTCTAATACGAGATGCATATTTTGTCATAAAAAGGGCAATGTAAATCAAAAATGTATGAAATTATTAGGTCAGTACATTGAAAAAGAAAAAAAAATTCGTTCTTTCCATCAAATGATTACTTTTTTCTTCTTTTAAAGGAAGTTACCACATTGACAAAGAGCACTAATTCTTTTTATTTAAAAAAATCCCTGAAGCTTGTGCAGAGTAATAGTAAACTATGTGACAAATATCTTTCACATTGTCCTTCTACTTCTAGAATGGATCATAGTTATGTACCTTGAATTTACCGGTACATCATACGGTAATCAAAAGCACCTTTATGACGCTCTTAGACATTAACAGCGATATGTCAACTCTGATTTCTCGTACACAAGTTATTGCCAAAACAATGAAGGGTGTGGCAAAGTTCTGTCATATACATGTATATTTGAAACTCACTACTTGTACTGACATATTCCATCCAATTCCAAGCTTGAGAGCTTGCGAATGTGTCCCATTATACAATTAGTATACTTCACATTTTGTTTTTCATATACAATTACACCAATGTTAAGAAAGGTGAAAAAAAGAATCAAAAATGAAGAATGCACATCTAAATTTGGTTACTTTTTTATGCACACAGCTAAAGATATGTCCCAGTTATAAATCTTGGGCAGAATAGCACATCTGAAAACACTTTTCATTGCATCAAATTAACATTAACAATTCCACAGAAAATGTTACCTCAGAAAGGGAAAATAAGGTTAACCAATCAGTGGTATGACAAACTGGACATAAAGAGGAAGGAATACGTCTTGTGAGACAAGTTTAAAAACAATTTTTTTGATACATTTTTTTTTTCAAGCGATGGAAACAACTAGCACATTGTACTCAGTAGACCATAAATATAATTACACAATGTTTGCAGTTTAGCCCCAACATTCAAAATATTGTAAAGAGCAGTCGATTTTTCACATTCATAAAGCAAGTATTGGTATTGGCACCATCACAAGCATAATGATCAGAAGCAAAATATATTATTATTACTATTATCATAATAATAATAATTATCATCATTATTATCATTATTACTATTACCATCAATATTTTACAGAGATTTATGATCATGCATGAGAAATACCTCAAGTGTTGATGTTACAGTCTCACAACTCTTCCAATCATTTTAACACTTAATTTTCACCAAACCTTACACAAATATATCAGCACTTTATACAATCTACTTAAAGAAAGCTTAAAATTATAATCAGAGTTAGAGGGCAAGTCCACCTTCATATAGACCTACATGTGGATTGAGTGAATGCGCAGCAATAAGCCAGTCCGGAGATAGCTCATGTGCACATAGGTACCACTGACCTTTCATTTTTCTCAGTTGGTTAGGCACTTCACTCAATTCAAAGTAACATAATGCAGCAGCTTGCCCACCATAGCCATTTATGGAACTCATATTCAAACAAAGAATGAACCTAACCAGTGTAGATGAAGTGACCAGTATGGTTCGTCAATCAACACTTAAGGAATCATCTATTTTATTAAGTGCTGTTTTGAATATGTTAACAATTTTTTTTGCGTGTTAACATTGCCAAATACCAGGCTTGCTGTCAAGTGGATGTACTGGCAGGCACCATTTATAAGGATTCCATGAATAATCCTAGCATAACAGATGCTTAGCTCAGTGAAATTAAAAAACCAACCTGTCTCTCGGTACAAATAACCTTTTCCCGCACATGCTCAAACTGGTACCCCGAACTGGCTTATACTATTAGAACACATTAGTAAAAAAAAAAAAAAAGTGAAAAGCGGACATTCAGTTCAAAAGTTAATAATCTTTAAATCATTTGTGCAGTCGCAGCAGAGTGAGAAGAGTTTATGATGTCACATGCGTAGAACAATTCAAGGAAAACCTAAAGAGAATTTCACATTTTTTTTTCTTTTAGGAAAAACATGCACATTTCCTCAACAAGTCACTGACGTATGTAAGGGCAATGATAATAGTTTCTGCCTTCTTAAAGAGTGAAGTCCAGTGTTCTTTTATATGCAAAAAAAAAGTAGATATGATATGTTGAGTTTTCTCAGGTTTTGGAACAAACTCTATTTTTCAATCCTTATATACATAAAGGGTTTGTGAGAAAATCATGCTTTTGTCAAGTGTCACAAAGCTACTCCACTTATGACATTGCATTGCCAGAGATTGCCCAAAATTGACATACATTGTGTGGCTGTCTACTACAAAAAACAGCAGGCGACTTATTTTTTTTTTCCTACTTAAACAATCAATTCAAAGTGTGCATGTGTTGTTGAAGCACTGAGGCTATCGATAGTGAAGAAATATCTAAAATATGAACAATACAAACTAACCCCATCTAGTATGAAATATAATACCCCACATCCAACTAGACCCCATGGAAGACCAGCTTAGTGTAGCTGAATGGGCTATCCAGCCATCTTCTTCACAGATGGAAATGGAGAGCATAATTTGAGTATTTCATATCCATTAGCAGATTAATATTTTCATCCATAATCCACCCTCCCCCCCCCCCAAAAAAAAAAAAAAGAGAAAAAAAAAGATAAAAGTGAATAGAAGTCAAGTTCTCTTTAGGTTGTGTTTAAATTTGTAATTTGCAAGTTCGTTCTCTTGTATTTGTCTATTATATATTTCTTTAGAGTATTCTTGTAAATATTCAAGGCCAGTGCATTCTTAGAAAGGGAATAACCTGACAACAGTTTAGAAGACAGAATAAATAGTTATCGTTATCTATGAAATTAGACATTTTCACATTTATTTTGCAGAAAAAAAAAATGCTAAACTTCATTTCATGGAGTGGCTTCATGCTCACCCTCGGCTAAAAACCAGGAGGTGATTACTTTCTGGATTAAAATGGAAAGATGTTTCTAGAGCCGTGGTGTTTAGCAATTCTAATGGGGGGGGGGGGGATTCAATGTGACCCGTCTCAAATTTTATATGGTTTAAACATACATGACATATGATATAGGAGTCTCATCATTATGCTTCCGCCCTGAATGGTGCCGGAAGCATATGTTTTCAGGTTGCCTGTCTGTCTCCCGGTCTGTGCGGATGTATCTACGGAAAAATTGATGGGCTTTCATCAAACCTGGTTCTGGGATACTACATGATGCTGATGATCTTATTGGCTTTTGGACTATATCTGCTAAAAGTCAAAGAAAATTTGAAAATAACTTTTTTGCTACTTCTCTAGTCAGGGAAATCGGTGTACTCGTGTGTACTGGTTGGGTACAGCAAGATTTCATCCTCTGCTTTCACAGGAAAGCCATCTCCCAACTTCTTGTTCTCGTAGTCAAGGTATATCTGCTCCTCTGCTTCAGCAACCTGCAGCTTGGTCTTCATAGCTAATCTCATCTTACGCTGCATAAGTCGAAACTCCTCGAACTCTAGTTTTTGATGCGTTTCTATAGCAGCTGCTTCAGCTGCCAAATAGTATGCCCTTCTGGCCATCACTCTCAGAAGAACTGGCATGGCTTCCACACTGACTCAACGAGGAACCAGGATTGACATCCTGAACATCTTCCATCTCCAGCTCTGGAATCCTATATGGCTCACCAGTCTCTAGAGGTTGACCTGCATCACTCATCCTGAAGACCATTATTGAACTTGATGCATAGTGAACTCGATGATAAATAATCAATCAAACACAGGTCCCTTTGGCCCAGTATGCATGAGACCAAGCTAATACCATGCATCAGCATGGATCAGCAAGGTTCAACCTGTAATTGAATAAAACAAAGTTCAACATACAATCAATATTGGAATATCTACCTGCTAAAGTATGGGATCAAGTAGTTGTACTTCTGAAGTGATTTACCGTTTACATACCTTGTTTGTGTGACTTATTTTATGTCCTGTCTAGCACATGCAACTTCTCCAGTAGATATTATCTAAATTCACATATCGTGTATCACTGCTTATGCTCTGTGACTATGGCATTGCTAATTTATAACACACATTATATTTTCATTGATAGACAACAAGGAGTCAAGGCCAACCTAAATTTTCTGACTTCAATCTTCATACATGTCTTAAATTCTCCTAAATGAACCAGGAACACTATTTTTCTTCATTAGGCACGTCATACATGCCTACATCGTTCTTTCTGTCAACTTCACAGAAACCAACATCCAACTGAGCCTCAACTCGGCTCAAACGTAATAATTCCCATTAACGAAAATGATGCGACTATATCCGGTCACCTATTTACGTACTTTTGGTAACTGCGTCCAGCAGCCCCATATGCATAGCATAATTACGCTATGCGTATGGGGCTGTTGGTCGTAGTTCATAGTACCTTGGTTGAGGCTTTCCGTATTACCGTGCACTTTCATTGACTTATTCGCTATGCTTTACTGTATGTATGATCGCACTTCTGACATGTTAGTACACATGTAGCTTACCTTGATACAACTCTTTCGCATCAGTTTTCACCACTCAGCATTCTATGAGCATAATTCACACATATCATCGATTACTGTGAAATATTTTCAACGGAATTACAGTACAATTATCTACTCACAACGTTTGGCTCATCAAAAAGATTAATTCATCATCCCAACCTCACGGTCGTCTGTCCATTTCAAACGAGGAACGTCAGTAGTATGCACGTACGTACGTATACCGCGCGACCAACGGCGTGGCGTGCGCATGCGATTTTAGCTTTGCCATTGACCAAGTGCTCAACGGTCCACGCGTGCACGCATAATACGTGTACTCTATGATAACGTCATTGAAATGATATTCTTGATCCCGGTGCGAGAAGAAAAAACAAATGTTTAATTCAAGTAGTAATTTTTTGAGTACAGTATAACTGATCACACTGTTACTCTTTAACAACGTGTAGTTATATTTTCAAATAAAGATATACGATAATATCCAAAAATAGTGTGGCATTTCAAGCAAACACCATTCAACACCCACATGTCAGCTTTCGGGAAAGACTATGGAATGGTTCCAAATTCGAACCCTTAAGACTTGGCTCCCTTTAGGGTTCGGATTTGCACCCCTACATCCATCCCGAACCCTATAAGGTGCCACTTAGTTAGATTTGCTCGTAGGGTGAAAATAAGAACCCTAATAGAACCCTAATTTCTCTGTGTGCAGACAGGCAAACCTAGCCGTGTGTAACATTACATTTCGATTACAAAAGTGTGATCGGATTACCATCCACCAAACAAAATTTAGAAGACCATCATATTTCTCCCCCCCCTTCCATCTCTCTCCCTCTCTTTCCCGTAATCCAATTCTTCATTATCATCTACAAATGTGTGGATTGAATATTATCATTGATGGTGGCGATCACTTCTCAAAGATATTTTGCCTGTATTATGAATATATATATATATATATATATATATATATATATATATACACAATCTAAAAAGATGTTACCATAACACATATTTTATAGGCAAACCAAGCTGTGTATAATAGTACATTTCGTTTGCAAAAGAGTGTTCGGATTACATCCACCAAACATAATTCAGAAGACCAGCCTATTTTTTTTTTCTCTCTCTATCTCTCAATCTTTCTTCTTATCCCATAGACTCCATTGTTTCGCCTGAAGACCGGAAGACTTCATAAATGTTATATCAAATATACATATTCATCAAAACAATCAGCTTTCCTGTTAGTGATTACTTTTTATCATATGATGAATAACTAATGTCTTATCACTTTGTGAAATCTTATTTCATGTGATTTGTAATGAGCAATATCTTCCCCGCAGTACGATAGAGTTATAAGTCAATCGTAAGATTGCACTAGTAAAATTGGCAGCATTCAAACCCTAACAGTAAAATCACAAATGCGCTCGTTGATAGCTTTTATTTATCCCAGGGAAACCTAAGTTATATCTGTAGGCAGTCATGATGGATAATTTCAGAAAGCAAACTTCTTTATACACACAAACTTCAGTGTGGATGGCAGGTACCGCAAGAGCATGGATTTTTCAGATTTAGTCATCATTAGTTGTCAAAAACAGCCAGAAAGATGCAGTGATTTATTTGAATATTGAAGATCCCATCAGGCTCTTGTCAATATTATGAAAAAAATAATTGCTGAAACAAAACCAAGAAACAAACTCAAATGAAAAATTGGTCTGCAAAACTCAACTTTGATGATGCTTGAAGTTTTTTTTTTTTTTTTTTTTTTTTTTTTTTTTTTTTTTTTTTTTTTTTTCTGTCATACTTATGAATGACAGCCTGATTATGCTATAAGATCGTTCAAAAATCTACTTGGCCAACGAACCAAATAGAGGATTTACTGTATAATATTCATACAACGCAAAAGCCGATATTGTCACTATGGCGTCCTATATATTCATCATGGTAAAACACAGCCTAACATATGTGCGTGTTTTAGGCAAGAATACTTTGAATAGACCAGGAGGCCACAGTATCAGGTTACATTGTACCTCCTTGAATAGACAGGATGTTGATACAAAAACATTCCTAAGACGCACTCGTAGACGCCATCTGAAAAGTCGGGGATTATGAGCATAATAGAGAAGTTCAAAGGCCGATTACAGACAGTCTCTTTTTTCTGCACCGGTCCATAGAATGCATTATAGTGATGTGCTTCGTATGTATTACGTAACCACTTTTACGGACCCCAATGATTTTATGGTTGTTGGGAAGCGAATGTGCAAGTTCTCATGTGGTTGTAACCAACATATATGTATAGAATTTAAACTTCGACAACGAAATACGCTGCAATAAAGCGAGTAAACAAGACATATGGCATTTTTTTTTCTCTCATACGCTTAGCATTCGCCAAAAAATTGTAGATATAATTATGATGTTCGGTATTTGATGTTTGCAGCATTTCAAAGAAGCAGTCAAAATAAAATAATATCCCATATTTCGATGATACCGACGATGGTGATGTCGACTGTTTAGTCTTTTTTGTTCTAGTTCTGTATGAATTCCTCATAATATTAGACCGGGGGCCCAGAGCATTTATTCAGCTGAAAAGGGTCACACTTTTTGATGGTCTCATCATGTAAGGATGTGGCCAAGGGTCAATAAAATGAATTGCTGGCAAGTCACATCCTGTACCGTAAGCCTAGGGACCACAAAAAGGGACCCCGAAAAATGGATTTATTCAGCCGAAGGGGGTCACGGACAAAAGTTGGTGGATATTGTTCCTTTGGGTGTACTTATCATGAAAACAGCAATGCCAGCTATTTCATCCTGTACGGGGCCCCAGACAGTAGCCCCAAAGGGCCCCATAAATATGGTGTTATTCAGCTGAAAAGGGTCACGGCTAATTTCTTTTGCAATGGAAGTAGTTCCCATCAGAGATATCCAAAACACCAATGCCAGCTATTTTATCCTGTACGGGGCCCCAGACAGTAGCCCCAAAGGGCCCCACCCCCCATAGGCCTACGTACAAACACACACAAACATTGATTTTATTCAGTTAAAAAGAGTCACGGCTAATTTCTTTTGCAATGGAAGGAGTACCAATCAGAGATATCCAAAACACCAAAGCCAGCTATTTTATCCTGCACGGGGCCCCAGACAGTAGCCCCAAAGTGCCCCACCCCCTATAAGCCCTACATACGTACAAACACACACACACACATTGACTTTATTCAGCTGATAAGAGTAACGGCTAATTTCATTTGCAATGGAAGTACCCATCAGAGACATACAAAACACCAAAGCCAGTTATTTTGTCCTATACGGGGCCCCAGACAGTAGCCCCAAAGTGCCCCCCCCCCCCTCAACAGACATACTCACACAATAGTTTCATTCAGCTGAAAAAGGGTCACGGCTAATTTCTTTTACAATGTAATTAGTACCCATCAGAGAAATCCAAAATACCAAAGCCAGTTATTTTATCCTGCATGTGGCCCCAGACAGTAGCCCCAGACAGTAGCCCCAAATTGCCCCCTTTATACCCCCTCCCCCTCCCCCCCCCCCACACACACACACATTGATTTTATTCAGCTGAAAAGGGTCACGGCTACTTTCTTTTGCAATCGGAAGTAGTACTCATCAGAGATATCCAAAGCACTAAAGCCAGTTATTTTATCCTGTACGGGGCCCCAGACAGTAGCCCCAAAGTGCCCCCTACACACACACATACACACACACATATATTGGTTTCATTCAGCCGAAAAGGGTCACGGCTAATTTCTTTTGCAATGGAAGTAGTATCCATCGGATATCAAAATACCAAAGTCAGATATATATCCTGCACGGGGTCCCGTACAGTAGCTCCAAAGTGTTTTGCTTTATTCTCTTTATTGTTTGCATCTCTTCTTCTTCTTAATATGTGCTCCTTCGTCTTCATTTTCGCGACAACGACAACGCGTCCTCCTCATCATCATCAGTTTTGCTGTTCTGGCAAACATTTTCCAGCGTATCGGCCTCGTTCGATTTTAGAGCGGCGAGAGCGGAAGACGTGCATAATGTCTGGGAAAGCGTAGGAACAGCGTAGCTAAAGCGGCCAACAGCGTTATCGAAGCAGGAATGAAGCGTCATAGGAACAGGCCTTGATTTTATACGAGAGTAGAGAACTTAGTGAGAGCGTCGTTAAAGCGGGAAGGTTGTGCTTTGATCAAGAAAGCGGCGCAACAGCGGGACCATGTCGTCGGTGTCTAGTTTAGACTATATTTCCCGTTCTTGTGCCGCTGTTACTACGGTCAGAAAAACCTGGAATAAGCCAGTTCGGGGTTCCACTTTGAGCATGAGCAGAAAAAGGTCATCTGTACCGGCAGAGCATGTTGGTTTTTTATTCACTGAGATAAGCATCTGTGATGTAATGATTATTCAAGTGATCATTACGAGTGGTGCTTGCCAGCACATCCACCTGACAGCAAAAGTGGTATTTGACAATATCAATAGAAAAAGATTGTTCGTACATTCAATGTAAAATAATGAAATGGATGCTTTCCAAAGTGCTAATTGATGGATCATTCTGGTCACCTGGTCTACGCAAGTTCATTCTTTGTTTGAACTTGACTGATGAATTCCATAAATTGTTACGTCGGGTAAGCTGAAATACCTTCTCTCGCTTGAAAACTCGTGGAGTGCCTAATCAACCGAGAAAGAAGAAAGGTCATTTGTACCGATGTGCCCATGAGCTAACCCCGAACTGGCTTATTGTTACGCTCATCCCGCGGTATTTACACTGTCACTGCTCTCTCCCCGTTTGAGCTACAATTCAAAATAGGTCAATCTTGATGGGGAGATGAGGAAGAAATTTTGAACCAGTTCAAAATTTCTTCCCGATCTGTAAAATTGCCAGATCCAACCCCATCACCCAAACGCTGCTGCTACGATGCTCCCGGTCCCCGTACATATCACTTTTGCCGCTCTATCCCGATCTGACAGATTGAATAGATCGGGATGCAGATCTTGATAGTGGAATTACATGTGGGGACACTAAGGAACACTCCGTGGGGACCCGTACAGCCATATAACTGGTTTCGGTGTTTTTTTACCTCCTTCAGTACTACTTCCATTGCAAAAGAAATTATAGCAGTGATTCTTTTACACACACATTGAGTTTATTCAGCTGATAAGACTAACGGCTAATTTCATTTGCAATGGAAGTAGTACTCATCAGAGACATACAAAACACCAAAGCCAGTTATTTTGTCCTGTACGGGGCCCCAGACAGTAGCCCCAAAGTGCCCCCCCCCCCAACACACATACTCACACAATAGTTTCATTCAGCTGAAAAAGGGTCACTGCTAATTTCTTTTGCAGTGGAAGTAGTATCCATCGGATATCAAAATACCAAAGTCAGATATATATCCTGCACGGGGTCCCGTACAGTAGCTCCAAAGTGTTTTGCTTTATTCTCTTTATTGTTTGCATCTCTTCTTCTTAAATATGCGCTCCTTCTCTCTAAAAAAAAAATCGAGTGAAAATATTCACTTTTGACGGAGCGAATACAAAAAAAGAGTGAATTTAGAGTGAAATTGGAGTGAATTTTGAGTGAAAATGTTCATTTTCACTCATTTTGGAGTGACCTCAGGGATCACTCGAAGATTTGGAAGTGATCCCTGAGGTCACTCTAAAACGAGTGAAAATGAACATTTTCACTCAAAATTCACTCCAATTTCACTCTAAATTCACTCTTTTTAATTCACTCCTTCAAGAGTGAATATTTTCACACGATCTTTTTTAGAGAGCGTCTTCATTTTCGCGACAACGACAACGCGTCCTCCTCATCATCATCAGTTTTGCTGTTCTGGCAAACATTTTCCAGCGTATCGGCTACGTTCGATTTTAGAGCGGCGAGAGCGGAAGACGCGCATAATTGAGTCTGGGAAAGCGTAGGAACAGCGTAGCTAAAGCGGCCAACAGCGTTATCGAAGCAGGAATGAAGCGTCGTAGGAACAGGCCTTGATTTTATACGAGAGTAGAGAACTTAGTGAGAGCGTCGTTAAAGCGGGAAGGTCGTGCTTTGATCAAGAAAGCGGCGCAACAGCGGGACCATGTCGTCGGTGTCTAGTTTAGACTATATTTCCCGTTCTTGTGCCGCTGTTACTACGGTCAGAAAAACCTGGAATTGTTACGCTCATCCCGCGGTATTTACACTGTCACTGCTCTCTCCCCGTTTGAGCTACGATTCAAAATAGGTCAATCTTGATGGGGAGATGAGGAAGAAATTTTGAACCAGTTCAAAATTTCTTCCTGATCTGTAAAATTGCCAGATCCAACCCCATCACCCAAACGCTGCTGCTATGATGCTCCCGGTCCCCGTACACTTTTGCCGCTCTATCCCGATCTGACAGATTGAATAGATCGGGATGCAGATCTTGACAGTGGAATTACATGTGGGGACACTTTAGGAACACTCCGTGGGGCCCCGTACAGCTATATAACTGGTTTCGGTGTTTTTGATACCTCCTTGAGTACTACTTCCATTGCAAAAGAAATTATAGCAGTGATTCTTTTCACTTAGAATAAAATAATACGGGAGCACTTTCGAGCTACTGGCTGGGGGCCCCTTAACTGGATGGGTTTGTGTTTTACGTATCTCAGCTGTTAATTCCACTGCCGAGGAAAATAGGCATACATGACTCTTTTCACCTGAAAACACTTAATTCATATGGGATGGGAATACCTTGGGGCTATACCTGTCAAGGGCCCTGCATCCGGGCCAATATCGCACCTCTTTTAATCGAATTCTTTAATGTTGAATTAAATTTAGCAAAAATTTCGCCTAGATGACATGGTAGTTCAATGTCATATTAATCTTTTCATTCAAATTTATTTTGAAACATTCACATTACCTGTAGCCTTATTCTAAATAACACTTTTTTCAACTGAAATCCGTGCATAAGACAAGTACCATTCCACTATCCGTTCATTCATAAATTCATAATGATATAGTCACTTGATTACATCCTGCGCTCGTTCATTCAAATTGATTTCTGGCCATCTAATTTAACATGTTCTGCAGTCAATTAAAAAGATAATTATGTTCATGCTTGGCCTCTTTCCTTATTTTCTTTCGTCGTAGTTATTGTTTTGTAAGCATCATAGCATTTCATGTTTTCGTATTCGTTTAAGAGACTTTGACACCATTTTTTTTAACGTGCTTTTTGAATCCAAAGAAGTAAGAAGCCACAAATTATCTGGCCGTTACGAGCGCTTTATTACGAGCGGTCGGCCAGTTCCAAGAAGTCAAGGTTATGATCCTCAAATGTTTTTTTTTTTTTTTAATAATAATTCTTTCTATGTCTTCTAGAGATATACGTCTGTATCTATTGTGCTGTCATGACTATAAAAAATGAAGTTAATCTACATTACTGGTACACGTATAGGCCTATAATGACATGTATGTATATGAAAGAGAAGGAGCGTTACCAGTCTGGTTACAGAACAACCAAATCCAGTTATACTAGATAAGAAATATGATACTTATACTGCTTTATAACAGTAATTTATAGATGAAACGAAAACACGCATAGAAAGACATGTTAAAATGATCTGAAACAAAGAAATAGCATGATTTGAATTTGAATGAACACGTTTGGAATTTGACTGTCTTTCTCGAAATTTGATGACTGAAATATCCTTTTCGGCAAGTCAAGGCGAATTTGAATGAACGTAGGGTACCAGCCAATTTGAATACCCATTTTACGAATTCTAACCTTCTACCAAATGAACCAACAAAAGTGCGAAATTGGCTGTGAAAACCTAACTGGCTTTGATGTTTTGGGTATCTATGATGTAAAGTAAGGCCTACTTCGATTGTAAAAGAAAAACAACTGTGATTCTTTTCAGCTAAATAATGTCATAATAATTATGTGGGGGAGGGACACTTTTATGGCTCCTGTAACCTGGGCCCAGTACAAGATGAAATGACTGGTTTTCGTAATATGGTCATCTTGGTTGTGCACTATACAGAAGTATGCTTCCTTTGCAAATTTCTTGAGTGTTTTGCTACTGTAACCTATGGGACCCCGTATACAGGATAAGATGACTTGCTTTAGTGTTTGTGATATCTCTGTTCAGTAGGCCCTGATATTAACGTTACAAAAGAATTTGTAAGACCATTTTCAACTGATTCACAGTACATGTATAATGGATGGGACACTGTGGAGCTACTGTCTGGGGCTCTGTGCAGGATAAAATAACTAGCCTTGGTGTGTTGAATATCTCTGATAGGTACTTCTTCCAGTGCAAAAGAAATTACCCATGTTTGGGGCTATACTGTGCGGGGCCCCATACAGGATAAAATAACTGGCTTTGGTATTTTGGATATCTCTGATGGATACTACTTCCATTGTAAAAGAAATTAGCCGTGACCCCTTTCAGCTGAATGAAACTAATGTGTGCGTGTGTGTGTGTGTGTGTGTGTGGAAAGGGGGGGGGCACTTTGGGGCTACTGTCTGGGGCCCCGTTCAGGATATAACTGGCTTTGGGCCCATTCTCAGTAAAAGCGTTCAAATACGGAATTTTGGTGTCGCCGACATTCCATGACAGTTTGCGGTTCCCTGAAACCTATTAGATACTATTTAAATGTTTATAATATATCACGAGGACTTTATTTGTTAAAAATAAACACGATCAAATGCGGTTGTCTGCCTTTTTGTATAAAATTTTGCTGTTAAACTTCGTTAAGACCCCCAAAACGCAGTGTCGCCGGCTATTTCAGAATTATGTTTTATTGCTCCTCTCCGTCCACAAACACACTTTCCAAATATTATTTTCATGGACGATGAGCATATCATATGTGCTAATCACAATACTCAAAAAGTTCCAAAACGTTTATTGACTTCTTTTTTATAGCCTTTTGAAACCTGTCGCCAAGTTCACCGCCAGATACGTTACCAGTTTCTTTAGTGTTACAGCATTGCGAAAATAACAAGACTATGCAATGACCCTGTGTGTTTAAAACCCTGAGGATATACTTCATACATTGCAAGTACTTAGATTTTTTGTGCAACAGCTCTTTTTTGAGAATACGGTACAATGTTTGAAATATCGGTTTTCTACACTTTTATTTGGACAGATACGTGACATACTTTTCACGCCACCCACTGCGACAGATATTGCAATGTCAGACAAATTGTATATTATACATTACTCCTCGGAATGACGCATCGATTCAATATTAAAGTTTAGTACAAGTGAGAAATATTTGGTAGATATCGCTCTCATAATAATATGATCGACCATATACGTTACCACAGATACGTTACCCCAGATACGTGACCGAATTTTGCTCATTGGTCTTGTGCTTTCTGGGGATCAAATCTGGTCAAAATTCATCCCTACACATTACATGCTTCGTTTTGTTGGACCTCAGGAATATATTCTTACACCAAAAGGACAGAGAGGTGAAAAAGATCAACACTTCCACATGATTTTTCTTTCTGCATCAGTGTCTCACAACTTAATGCCAAGTTTTCCGACAGATACGTTACCACATAATCAAAATGCTGAAAAGAAATTGTAAATGTTTTTACAAACAAATCGTTCTGTGCTCATAAACTCCAAAGTTCTATTCTATAAAACCCAGCCACTTTCATATTCTATGCAACAACTTTGAACGTTTATTTTACAAGACGAAGCTAAGATTCAGCATATCAGTTTTTTGCTTTTCAGATTTAGCAGATACGTTACGTATAATTCAGGGCACCCACGGTGACAAATAATGTTATGTAAAACAAAGTGTTCATAAAACAATTCTGCATAGAATGACGCTTCCATAAAAAATTAAAGTTATGTTCAAATGAAGAATATTCAGTAGAAATTGCTTTGTAACTTCACCGACAGATTCATTTACGGTACGCCAGATACGTTACCAAACTTTGAAAGAGTAAAAAGTAGTTTATGAAACGCTTCCGAGAAAAGTTTCAGTGTTCTGTTGCATATTTATTCTAGTGTTTTTCAACATATGAAGAAGTACTCAAGATTCATTGATAAGTTAAACAATCATTTATTCATTTTCATTAAAAGGGATGAGCCAAATACGTTACCATAGGTCAAACAACTGTTTAGCATATCGAGTTCATAGAGACTGTACCTACTTCCTTCTAAATGCCTGCAAAAATATATTTTTTAAACCTTGTTTGCATTATCCATCAAAACTTAATGAATATTTATAGTCAGATGGATAAATACATTCAGACGTAAGATGAGAATATTCTGTGAATGAAGAACTCAGCTTTCACATTTAGGGCTCTTTTCCACTACATTTGATAGTTTAAATATTACGTACAATGTTTAAAATGATTAATTTGGGCTTACATAATTCATTTTTACATCAATTCATGAGGTAAATAATTAAACAGGTGATATCTTTTAATTCATACACAACTAAAATTATTACTTATATTTTACCAGATACGTTACCAAAGGTGATTCGATGTTTTTCAATAGTTATTTCCCTAGGAAAGCAATTCATATTTGTTTCCTGTGATATTCCAAATTGGATCGTTCCCTTTGCATGATTTGTGGGATTCGAAACTTTATTTGTAAGCGAAATTTGCTAAAAATACAAAGTGAATCTTAAGGTTATATTTCATTTCAGCAAAAAGCATATTTCAACCTACCACACAGAAATAATTTCTACCAATTATCAAGGGATGACAACATCTTTACCTCTTGAAAACCCCCAATATCTTTAAGGGGACAGATGTCTTTTCCTAAACAGAAATTGGATCAAAACAATAAATTTAATTCAGAGTTAGGAGTCCATTACAACATGTAAATTTGCGGTAACGTATCTGATTGGTGATCAAAGATCATATATGATGCTCTATTTCAATTCATTTTTACTCAATGAATGGCCATCATTTAGAATGTTCCACTTTTTGTTTCGTATTTGACCGGTTTTGAAGTTTCCGAAAACACATCTTTGAATGTATTACCTTGTGGTTGATTTTTCGGTTTTACTCACATGGAATTGAACACTTAATCTGAGAATGGCCCTTTGGTGCTTTGGATATCTCTGATGATGGGTATACTTCCATTGCAAAAGAAATTAGCCGTGACCCATTTTGGCTGAATAAAACTGTGTGTGTGTGTGTGTGTGTGTGTGTGTTGGGGGGTGCACTTCGGGGCTACTGTCTGGGACCCCGTACAGGATAAAATAACTGGCTTTAGTGTTTTGGATATCTCTGATGAGTATGCCTACTACTTCCAATTGCAAAAGAAAGTAGCCATGACCTTTTTCAGCTGAATAAAATCAATGTGTGTGTGTGTGGGGGGGGGGGGGAGCAATTTGGGGCTACTGACTGGGGCCCCGTGCAGGATAAAATAGCTGGCTTTGGTGTTTTGGATATCTCTGATGGGTACTACTTCCATTGCAAAAGAAATTAGCCGTGACTCTTTTCAGCTGAATGAAACTAATGTGTGTGTGTGTTGGGGGGGGGGGGAGCTCCTTTGGGGCTACTGTCCGGGGCTCCGTACTGAATAACATAGCTGACTTTGGTGTTTTTGATATCTCTGATGGGTACTCCTTCCATTGCAAATGAAATTAGCCGTGACTCTTCTCAGCTGCACGAATGAAATCAATGTTTGTGTGTGTTATTTATGGCCTATGGGGGGGGGGGTGGGGGCACTTTAGGGCTACTGTCTGGGGCCCCGTACAGGATAAAGTAGCTGGTATTGGTGTTTTGAATATCTCTGATGGGAACTGCTTCAATTGCAAAAGAAATTAGCCGTGACTCTTTTCAACTGAATAAAATCAATGTTTGTGTGTGTTTGTACGTAGGCCTATGGGGGTGGGGCCCTTTGGGGCTACTGTCTAGGGCCCCGTACAGGATAAAATAGCTGGCATTGGTGTTTTGGATATCTCTGATGGGAACAACTTCAATTGCAAAAGAAATTAGCCGTGACCCTTTTCAGCTGAATAACACCATATTTGTGGGGCCCTTTGGGGCTACTGTCTGAGGCCCCGTACAGGATAAAATAGCTGGCATTGCTGTTTTCATGATAAGTACACCCAAAGGACTGGTATACACAATAAAAAAAAAATATATTGATTTACACACATGACATAAGAGAAGATCATTTCAGCAAAATTAGCCGTCTGTTATGAGATATCAAAGAATGCCGGGAGAAATGTCGTTTATTTCAACAAAAATATCGTCTTTTCCTTATTTTCTGAAGTGATGTAATAATTTTAGGCCTTCAAGCCTGTGTGGCTGTGTGCTTGCCATACTTCCATGCTCATGTCGGCTTCTCAACAGCTGCCGGATGGCCAACATTTTTTGTTGCTAAATTGAATGAACTTCTCCGTCGAACTCGGGAATGCTCACCTGTGACCCTGTTTGAAAAGACGCTCTCTCATAATTCGTCGCTGAATCCACGAACCGGCACAACCGGCCAAAATCGGGTAAATTTTCGATTTTGAGATTTTTGCATATTATGATAGTATATACCGAGTTCTACAACCTGACAAATTTTTGAACCTCAATCTCGAGTAATTACGTAATAATAACGACTGTGCCACTTCGTGAAAACTCCGACCGGTCCGTCTAGATTTTCACGAAGTGGCACTATCGCGTGCGTACACGCCGGACTTCATCAAAAATCACTGATCTGTCAAACGTCCTCGTACGCGCTCGTCCAAAATGGCTGCGCCCTGAGCAACGGAAAAGAGACAGATGAAATCGGTAAAGTTATATATAGCTCTGTATTGACACTTAAATTATTCGAATTTTCACTTTATTGAATGTAGATTTGTGAATAAGGAATTAGAATATAAAAAGAGTGTAAATGTGTACTCTAACAGGTCCCAATGACTTAGTTTGGCTCTGTCCTAGCTTCGTACTGTACGTTTGCAGTCCCACAGCTATTGTTCGGTGTAAGTAAAGAATAGGGAAAGCGGTTCGAACTAAGAGTCAAATGAACTCGTCTCACATTTGCATCGAGTCTGTAACGCACTAAAATGGTGATATATTGAACAATTCTATTGTTGCCTGTAATACGAGCTCAAGTTTGTAATGCTACGGCCTACTTTTTCCCAGCTAATTTAGCTCTCTTATAGATCCTCTGAACCTTCCAGGAAGTATCTAACGTTACAGTTCTTCTAGATCTAATTGAGATACTAGTAGTTAGACTCTAACTGTGTTACAGTGTAAAATTATTAATAGTGCTCGTGAATACCGCATGTGCAGGTAATACTGTGATGTTATTTCGCTGACTACCCTTGAAGTCTCAATGGAAAAGAAATGATTTAAAGCTACTTATACTAAAATGTAATTGAGGAAGGTCCTCCTCCCACCTCATTGTCTAAATCGAGGTGTTAAGAGCAAAAATAAGGTTCGTTAATGCTCAGTACCTGAATTCACAAATTGTTCTATCATGCTATAGGCCTAAAAGTAAACATTAAAAGCATGTGCCTGGCAAGTAATTTTGCCTTAGTTTGTGGTTTTGCTTGCTTTGATTTTCTACAATCTATAGTTCTTTGAAACACAGTTGTTGTTGTTTTTTTGTGTGTTCTTTTTTTTTTGGGGGGGGGGGGGCTATGAGGATTCAGAACTGTGCAAATTATAATATTAGACCAGAGTGATGTTCTCAAACTTCAGATTCTAATAAGCCATTATAATGTAGACCTGAAAAGGAGGTGGGGAAGGGGGCAGGGTGATGTTTTGCAAATTTGTGGCTCATATTAATGATTTTACAGAATTGTTAGTAGTGATGGAGTTTCATGTGACTGACATCTTGCATTCATCTTCCATTCCAAACAGATATTGAGGCATTTGTGTGGACAAAGCAACAACTTGCAGACTCGACTGAAATGAGTGATGTTCTTCGATGATGGGCTACTTTACAAAATTGTACTCCGAACCACATTCCTGTAGATTTCTACCATCATCACAAGCTTGAACAACAACCGTAAGTTACATTACTATCTGACAAGGATTTAGACAAACCAGTGTTTGCTAGTACAGGATGCAGGAATACGACTAATAATTTGACTTTTCACATAATGAAATGATTGTGTATCTTACTCTTTTTTTTTTAAATTACAACTGTATTTTGTAGTTTAGATGGACGTGAAGCACTGACATAACATGGAATCCAACATTTTGACATCTAATTACCTGCAGTCATGCTGCATTTTGGTATAAAGGCAATGCTGTCTCTCAATCTGATCTTGATATGGTACCAATATGCATTTCTTCAGTGTCATTAATCTTTCGTTACTGTTATAACTGTAGTTGTTGTTTTTTTTGTTTTTGTTTTTTTTTTTGTTTTTTTTGCTATGTGTGTGTGTGTGTTTTTTTTTTTTTTTGTTTTGTTTTTTTTTTTGGGGGGGGGACAATGGAGATGGGGAATGAGCAGCTCTCTGTGCTGATATGAGATGCCATCAACTTTGCAAAAGTCAATGGTACATACTGTATGACAAATACTTGGCAAAGACGATGAAAATGAAAGGTCTCAATATGCATTTAAAGCTTCATTCATATTAATGTTGGGTGTTTTTTTGTTTTTTTTTTTGCTTTCTACACTCAGAAGTCAAATGTTGTAAGAATCTGAGACTTTACTTAATACATGGGGTTGACTGTGTCACTGATTTTCACTTGTGATGTTCTGCTTTCTTTATTCTTTGTCTTATTCTTTACTTCAGTTCTGCTCCTGATTCTAGTCAACAATGTGTTCATTCACCATTTCGTCTGGCTTAGCATCCTCTTCTTACTGCACTCAAAGGTTACATTGTGCACTGAGCTAAAGGTGAGCAAGATATAAACGGCAATCAGTGCAACACCTATTCATGTAGTATTCGGTTTTATTTTGTCATAGATATTACTCAGAATATCCAGTGTCATTGGACAAATAGAAGTTATCCTAGTATAGTCTTGTTATGTACATTATCACATTGATTCAAACTTATAATTCAACAGAATTGCATTAGCACTTTTGAGCAAAACACTACCAAAGTGTTGATATGAAAGGAACACTATTGTATAATACTTTTCTCAGGCAAATCAAATATAGTTTTACAGATGTGGAAAATTGTTTAAGTAGTATGTTATGACTGTCTTCTCCAATAATTATCATCATTCCCCTCTGCAATATAGAAGTAACATTGTCTTTGAAAAACAATTGTTCATCTTTGCATAGGGAGAGAAGCTGATGACAACTGTCTACTGGATATGTCGAAGTGGAGAAAGCCAAGAGAAACCAGGAATAGCTTCAAATGACTAGGGTGGCTGAGCTGAACATCTGCACCAAAGTCCAAGCCAGGGATCATTATGGAAGGAGATCATAGCAATATTTCACTACAATCACAGAGTTGCTCCAGACAGCTAACTTTTCACAATGTGTGTGCCTGATGAATGGGCAGTCAGGTTCTGGCAGAACATTATCTCGATATTCTGCGTAATGTCGTATTTAATGACTTTGGGTTGTGTGTGTGCAGAAAGGGGGGGGGGGGAGGGGGTGGGTAGTGTGATTATAAGATATGGCATCATTTTAATAATAGCAATAATAATAATAATAATGATACTGCTACTACTAATTATAATAATAATAGTGATGGTAATAATGATAATATCAATAATAATAATAACATAAATGATAATAAAAGTAATAATAACAATAATCAACAGTGCTTATGTATAGCACATAGAACATTCTGTGTTATGTCCGTATGTGCTCAAGGATTAAAATGATTACACAAAAACATACAATTGCAAATAACAATAATACCTTGTTTCATGTTTAGACTGTAATGAAGGCATTCCCAAGGCAGACTTAGGTTTGTTAACATTTGTAAATTATTTCAAATTCTGGGGTAGATTATTCCATATGGTAGAGACATGACAAGCAAGTATGTATGTTGTTGCTTTTTTATTCAGCATAACAAATAAGTCCCTGCCTTTCGAACAAAGGTTTCTCTCTGGTGTGTCTCCTATTTAAAGTAGTTCTCTCAAATAGTGTGTATTCAAAAGTTAATATCAACATTTTGTACTGAATATGAATTTTGACTTGAAGCCAGTGGAAGCTTCGTAGAACCACTTAAATTTGTGTTAATATGTTGTTGTTGTTTTTTTTTTATTTGAACACTAGTCTGCAGCAGAGTTTGGGATAGCTTGTTATCTCTGTATCTGTTTGACTGACAATCCACAAACTAATTAATGATGAAATCAACATGTTAAATGAAGAAACAATGAACTGAACGTACTGCTATGTGTTTATCGATGGAGTCGCACATTTTCCAAATATTGTATGTGAAAGAATCAAGGGGACATTAAGGGACATTAATCCTAAGTACTGTATCTTACACTGTCACTTTATTCACTGGCATTAATCGTGATAACAATCAATCCATGGGTCTCTCCACACAGCTTTGTCACAATGATGCCTTCCTCAATTTCCATTGTAATATGCTTCCATTCTCTTTGGCTTAACAGTGCTTTTCACAACAAAAACTTTATAAGTATCAAAAGCCATATAAAATGTATTTTCTTTTACCTTGTTTTTGAACCAGCTCACCTATCATACTATTCATTTTGCCTCCTTTAGCCAGGCCGCCATTAGGCCAACCCCATTAACGATTCTCAGTATTTTTTTTTTTTTTATCATGCCTACCCCAGCACCTCGGATACCCACAGCAGATGTAAATTAAATCAGGACTAAGCTTCAAGTCAAGTTGTGCGAGCTAGAAAGGTATTAGGAGACTGCAAGAGGGTTATAAGCAATTGGATGCCTACATTTCCTCTGTTTGCTCTCATTTCGCTTCGAGAATGATTAATAAACTTTGACAGATAATGTTTAATTGGATGATACTTGTACTGCAGTACACAGCCATATTCTTGCAGTCTGTGTCCACATCAAGACTTATAGCATGGCCATCATTACCTTTTTATATTGAATATTGTTGTGGATTTCATTTTTTAAAGGAAAAATGAGAAAATGTAGGTCTGATATGTTAGCAGTGTAATTGTAAACAGGTAGAGTAACAGAAAAAAAAACACAGTCACCTAGTTTCATGGTGTCAATATTATTCACAGAAACATGTGCAGAAATTATATACAGAAATATTTGTGACGTAAAGAACCACAGAAATGTAAAAACATGTAAAATTTGATTGCGTTAACGATTCTGAATGTGGAAAGTGTGATACTCGAAAAGCTATCAAAACTGATTAGTTCCGAGTAAATCTATAGTAAAAATATCAGGTAGATATTCATCTGTATGAAATCTTTTTAAAGAACATTACTTGTGTAGATAACTTTGTAAAGTGTTTAACGATATCTTTGTAGTGTTTAAAGAAATGTTTACTTTGAAGAGGTTAGACTTTATTCCTGCAATCAAAATAAATCATACTAAAACAACAGCAAAGTTTAAGAAGTAAAACTTATCATTAATTCGTGTATATGGAATATCCAGTAACTGATTTTGGAGTAAGAAACGAGATTGATATTATGCCGATTTGGAATGAACAAACATGACATTTCTTTCGGCCAGAGAGCTGAAAGCGAACAATGAGCTTTATAATCGGTTCCGAAAAAGTAGAGATGACCAGTATTTAATTTGATGATAAGAAAAAAATTATTCCTTCATTTTTTGGTCAGAAATGGATATAAGAAATACTAAGCAATATTTTATTTTATAAAGGTAAAGGAATATTATGTAAAGGTACAATGTAATATATTTCTATTTCATTGTGATATGGGTTCCTCGAAATTGTCTTGTTCATTAAAACATATATGTTAATAACGTTAAGATTTCTTTCATTACGGGAAATATAGTTATTTAAATTATGATTGAATGAACTACTGTCCATCCTCAAGATAATACACAAATCTCATTTTAACAGCTTCTTATTTAGCAGCAGTTTTGCTTATATATTTGTCGTTACGGAATACCATAGTAATGAACTTTTAATTTGGCTGAAAATGAAATGTGGAAATCCGTTTAATGAAATGTACAACTTATGATACTTGAAAACAATACAATATAATTATAGCAATGAATGTAAATATTCAAACGATTATTTTTCCTACATTTCTTTTTTCTTTGCAGTTGTGCACGAATTAAATGTTGAATATGATCTAATAAAAATAAATGTCATTTGTTGAAAAAGGAATGTGTATTTCTTCCTTTAATGAATGATTGAATATAATACAGGACTTGAGAGAGTTTGAAAATGTCATTATTTCTCGAAGAAGACAAGTGTAGAGGATGATGATGATGATGATGATTGAAAGAGAAGGAGTGATGGAGAGAAGGGGGGGGGTACGAGGAATTTGTGTGAATTCTAATTGGATGTTAATGTACGTCTGTATACCTACTAAAATGAGTCGGGAATTTGTTCATTTTCGTAAGCAAGCAAGTGCATGAAGATCATAAAATATAAAAGGCTGCCTTTCTGTTTAAATGAATATTGAGAATATGTAATGAAAAAGGAGAAAAAAGAAGTAAAGATCTAAACATGAAGCTCCATGATCTAAAAAAGAACAACATAATTACTATTCTACAATACTTTTATCCACGGATATTAGATTAACAATCCCAAGAGCGCAGTGCTAGTATCATACTAGAAGAGCTAATTGAAATATAAATTTTCTTAGTGAAATAACCTTAACCAGAAATAAATTTGAAGGCCATGTGCCGTTTCGTGATTTTATTGGGTTCTGTTCGTTATTCCGAAGGTTTGCCATTCCGAAGGTTCGTTATTCCGAAGGTCCGTAATTCCGAAGGTTCGTTATCCAGAAGGTTCGTTATTTCGAAGGTTCGTTAATCCGAAACACACAAATTCCCTATAACTAGACAATCATTAATCCAAAAATGAAGTAGGGTTCAATAATCCGAGCATTTGCGGCGTTATTCCGAAGGTTCGTTAATCCGAAAATGAAATAGGGTTCTCTATTCCGAAGGCTCGTTCATCCGAAAATGAAATAGGGTTCGTCATTTCGAAGGTTTTAATCCGAAATGATAGGGCATAGGGTCCGTAACGAACCTTCGGAATATCTAGTTTTGTTTCATTTTCGGAATAACGAACCTTCGGAATAACGACCCTTATTTCATTTTCGAATTAATGAACCTTCGGACTAAAGAACCTTCGGAATAACGAGCGGTAATCAATTTATTTTGCCGAGAATCCTGAACGCTATGTGCGGCACAAGCGCAGTGTGCCGGTTCGTGGATTTATTTTGCGGAGAATCCTGAACGCCATGTGCGACACTAAGCGCTGTGTGCCGGTTCGTGGATTTATTTTGCGGAGAATCCTGAACGCTCTGCGCGACACTAAGCGCTGTGTGCCGGTTCGTGGATTTTTTTGGACCTAGTCTGGAGTTTTCACAAAACGACACACAGCTTTATAGCCTTACTGTGTGCAAATTTTACAACACTGGGAGTATTTTTATGTATAGCAAGAAAGAGCAGATTCTTCTCATACGTCACAGTGAAATTTATTGAATAGCAATTCCATTAACATATCTTACTGATAGTTTGAAAAAACAGAAATCTTTAAATGCGATTTACTCGAAATGTACTTCGCGCACCGGCGGTGCGCGTGTGCCGGTTCGTGGATTCAGCGACGAATTATTGAGACGAATTTGAATTCTCAATGGACAGCTAATTTGAAATGTGTTAATGCTACGTAATTTGAAGTGATAGGATATAGTGAAAGGAAACTGAGATTGAATGAACATCTTCATTGCGCGATCTTTTTTTAGGCGATTTTGAATTACCTAACTGTGAAATTAGAAGACAAACGTACACACACACACACACACACACACACAAATGACTGCAAAATCTTTGCATAATGTTGAACCATTTTGAACACTCGAATATGCCGTTTTGCTCTTCCTTTGTAAAACATTTGCCTCGATTAGTGCTGCTTCGATTTATCTCATTGCATCTCATTACTTTCCTTTCCAGCTATCCACTTCTTCATTCCCATCATCTACAATTCTGCCCCCCCCCCCCCCCCCGGAAGAAAGCAGTAACTGCATAGCTGCTGAGCTGAGATAAATGCGATTTTGTGTTTTTTGCAGATTCTTTAAAAACACAGAAACATTCAAAAATAATTTTGTGGTATGATTATGCACCATACCTAGTTGTCTAACAATACCTAGGAAAAAAATATGTTTCCGTTATTTTTCAAATGTTATTTAGGAAAATGCAGTTACTGCGGTGGCTCACCCTTGATTCTGGGTAGTTTCCCCACGGAAAAAAAAAAAAACAGTAACTGCAGACGGCCAGGAGTGTGCTGTTTTCCCCATGGAAAAAAAGCAGTAACTGCACATGTCACATGACCATAGGAGGAGAATTGTTACCACCACCAGGTTATAAAGTTCTTCAACTTTCTGGTTAGTCTAGATCTATAAGATCTAGGACCTAACGCTAGACCTAGACTAGGTCTTGTCGATTGAATGGCATTCTGTGTAAAAATAAGGTAATTGAAGTTGAACTTTGAAATGCCCGGCCTGGCCCCTAACACATGACCCTGGACTAGACAATAAAGTCAAGTCTCTTCGTCTTAGATCCTAGTCGAACTCTGACGTTACACTTAAGCTAGACTACAGATCTATACCCAATGTTAGTGCTAGACCTAGATCTATAACGTTAGATTAGGCCTACTGCCATTTTGTCTAACACTAAACATTTAACAATAGATTAGACTCTAACGTTAGATCTACTCTGTAACGTTAGATCTGGTAGACCTAACTTTAGGGCCTACGTCTAACAATAGACTAACGTTAGTGTATTAATACTAGTGCTCATCTCCCTTCAATATATTTTCAGCTCACCTAGATTTTCTGGTTCTGGCCAAAACCATGGCTACCATGACTTTTCCTCTGCAATTCATGATAGATTTACAGGCATGCCTGGACCGCAGAAACTGTGTGACAGCATGGTTAGCACTGGCATGATCACTCAGACTGTACCAGACCTGCAATACTGTGCAAGTGATGGACTGTGATGTGATGCAATGTTTAGCTAGTGGTACTGTATGTATGCTGCAGAATTTATGCGCATGCAGCAGGCTAGCTGCACGCGTATTCTGCACTCTGAGCGCGCTGAGTCTGCCAGGTTTGCTAGTCTCCAGAAAGAAGCTTTTTCTACAACTTGTCATATGATTCCCTGCGGGCAGAGTCAAGTTAGTGTTGAAACAATCTTTTTATATCTACTCCCCTAAATTATGGAAGAAACTGCTCTCTACATTGTTCTAAAAATAAAAGTAGTAGAAAAAATAAATGGTATTAGGGAAAAAATATACAGGAAGGACTATACAGAGTCTGAATGGTTAGACTAAATTGTTAGTTACTGCTTTCTTCTGTGGGCTTTGTTAGTTACTGCTTTCTTCCGTGGGGAAACTTGCAAAGTTGAATCAACTTGATGCAGTTACTGCTTTTTGCAAAAGTGAAAAATTGCATTTTTGGTCACTTTCATTTTTTTTTTTTTTTTTTGCAAAACTGACCTATTAACATCGGAGAGCATTGGGTAAACTATTCATTTTTACAAAAAAGTAAACATTCATAAAAATGTCAATTACTGCTTTTTTCCGTGGGGGGGGGGGCAGAAATCGTTTAGATTGAATATCCCCATTGATGGTGGCGATCACCTTTCCTAGATACTTTGCCCGTATAATTATATATAATCTCATAAGATATCACCATAACACAGATTATAGGCAAACCTAGCCGTGTGTAATATTTCATTTCGTTTGCAAAAGTGTGTTCAGATAGTCCGTCCATGGAACTAAATTTAGAAGACCAGCCTATTTTTTTTTTTTATCTCTTTATCTCTCAATCTTTCTTCTTATCGCATAGACTCCGATGTTTCGTTTGCAGACCGGAAGAGCTCATAAATGCTCCATCAACTGTATATATATATATATATATATATATATATAGATATATAACAATAATCTATCCCGTTTGCTGATGATTACCATATCACTGTGTGACATTTAATTTCAAGTGATGTGCAGTGAACAATACCTTCCCGCTCGCCATTACGGTATGGGAATCATGATTGCACATAAAATTTGCAACATAAAACCCGACAGTAAACTTACAAATGCGCTCGTTGATCTCCTTTATTCATCTCATGGAAACCTAAGTCATATAATTATGGTCGAAATCTGGAGGCAGTCATGATGGATAATTTCACAAAGCAAACGTCCTTATACAAAAATGCATGGAGTTCGCAGGTTTAGTCACCATTAGCTGTCAAAGATTGCAAGAAAGATGCAACGATTTATCTGAATATTGAACATCCCATCAGGCTCTTGTCAACATTATGAAAATTGTGGAAACAAAACCAAGAAACAAACTCAAATGGAAGATTGGTTTGAGAAACTCAACTTCGATGTTGCTTGAAGCTTTTTTTTTTATTCTCTCTCTCTCATACTTATGAATGACAGCGTGATTATGTTATAAGATCGTTCAAAAAATCTACTCGGCCAACGAACCAAATAGAGGATATACTGTATAATAGTCATCATTTTCATACAATGCAAGAGCCGATATTGCCACTATGGGGTCTTACATTTATATTCATCATGGTGAAACACAGCGTAACATATGCCCGTGTTATAGGCAAGAACGCTTTGAATAGACCAGGTGGCCAGAGTATCAGGTTACATTTTACCTCCTTGAATAGACAGGATGTTGATAAAAAAAAAAAAAAAAAAAAAAAAAAAAAAAAAAAAAAAAAAAAAAAAAAACATTCCTAAGACGCACTCGTAGACGCCATCAGAAAAATCGGGGATTATGAGCATAATAGAAGTTCAAAAGCCGATTACAGACAGTCTCTTTATTCTGCACCGGTCCATATTATAATGATGTGCTTGGTATGTATTATGTAACCGCTTTTACGGACCCCACTGATTTTATGGTTGTTGGGAATCCAATGTGCAAGTTCCCATGTACTTGTTACGAACATGTATTACAGAATTTAAACTTCGACAATGACATACGCTGCAATAAAGCGAGAAACAAGACATACAGCAGAAGTTGTCTTTTTTTTTTCTCTCTCTCTCTTTCTCATACGCTTAGAATTCACAAATAAAAATTATGATGTTCAGTATTTCTGTTTGCAGCATTTCAAAGAGGCAGTCAAAATAAAATTACATCCCATATTACGACGATACCGACAATGGTGATGTCGACTGTTTGTATGAATTCTTCATAATATGCTAATTTTTGGCTATAGTCGCTCTGTCAATTATTTATACATTTAGAAGTCTGGGTTTTTCAGTCCACCTCTTTCGGAAGTTCACACGTCAAGTGATTTCGAGTTTTGAGTTATAATGGTTTTAGCAACACACGTTTTGTAGCTCAATCGATTTATAATCAGTAGAATATGGTAACTCATCCCTAAAAAAAAAAAAAAAAAAACTTTTTTTTTAATGTAAATTTGTTGAAAGCACTCCAAATTTGCGAAGTGATGATTCAGTTTTGCGAGAGACGGGGATGTGATAACCCGTCGCTTCAATTTAACACTCTACTTTGTTTAGGAGCAAGGAATTTCGAGCAATAAAAGCATGAAATGTTCTTGTCCATCTCATATATTGATGTGATCAAATGTTTTCATGCTGCTATTGAAGTGGTTTATGCACTTATAGTGGCTGCGTATTTTTTTTTTTATAATAATTGCATTATACATCTCTGTATTTAGGTAGACCTACTTGCATTCATTCCTTTAGACTTTGTGAAATCGCATTGAAGCCTTTTCATATTCATAAACGATTGCAGCAAATGCTCGTTTCCTTTACACATTATGCTTATTGAATGAGAATAGTACTTCATTTTCTGTCTTTTATCGGGCGATGACTGGTATACACAATAAAACAAAATAATATTGATTTACACTCATGACATAAGAGAAGATCATTTCAGCAAAATCAACCGTCTGTTATGAGATATCGAAGAATGTCGGGAGAAATGTCGTCTATTTCAACAAACATATCATCTTTTCGTTATTTTCTGAAGTGATGTAATGATTTTAGACCTTCAAGCTTGTGTGACATGTGCTCGCCGTTCTCCCACGGTCATGTCGTCTTCTTCTATCAGATGCCGGGTGGTCAACCTTTTTGTTTCTAATATGAATGAACTTCTCCGACGAACTCGGAAATGCTCACCTGCGACCCTGTCTGAAAAAGACACTCTCTCACATTGATGCGAATCTGAATTCTCGATGGGCATTCTAATTTGAATTGTGTCAATGCTACATTTTTGAAGTGATAGGACATAGTGAAAGGCAAACGAGGTTGAATGAACATCTTCATGGCGCTATCTTTTTTTTTTTCTTTTTTTTTTGGCTATTTTGAATTACGTACCTACGAAATTGGAAGGCAAACGTACACAAAAAATGACTGCAAAATCTTTGCATAATGTTGCACCCTTTTGCAGTTTTTTGCCGTTTTGCTCTTCCGTTATAATACATTTGTCTCAATTAGTGCTCCTTCATTTTATCTCATTACATCTCATCACTTTCCTTTCCAGCTATCCCCTTCTTCATTCCCATATACAAACGTGTAGATTGAATATTATCATTGATGGTGATGATCTCTTCTCCAAGATACTCTGCCCATACAATGTATATATATATATATATATATATATATATATATATATATATATATGAAGAGTTTGTTTGCAAAAACCGATAAGTCCATATTTGTCAAATGGAGATATTTGCGATTAAAGGTCAAGAAAAATAAAGAGAATAATAAGAAAATTTTTGCTTCGTTTGATCATAACTTCAAAAATATACCTTTAAGTGGTGACCAATATATCATTTAAAAGGTATTATTTTGTACTTTATGACAGAAACCGTACTTCAAAATCTTCAAAAATGGACTTATCGGTTTTTGCAAACAGGTTCTAGGAACAGTACCCCCTGGAAAACCACCCTCCGGATAACTACCACCCGGATAATTACCCCCCAGGAAAATTCCTCCCTAGGGCAACTACCCCCCGGACAGCTACCCTCCAAGGGCAATCACCCTCCAGGGTAATTACCCCCTAGGACAACTACCCCCCGGACAACTACCCTCCTAGGGCAATCACCCCCCAGGGCTATTCCCCCTTAGGAAAACTACCCCCTGGATAACTACCCCTCGGATAACTACCCCTGGATAACTACCCCCTCGGATAACTACCCCCTGGATAACTACCCCCCGGAGATTTACCCCCTGGGTAACTACCCCTCGGAGAACTACCCTCTGGATAACTACCCCCCGGAGTACTACCCCCTGGGTAACTACCCCCCGGAGAACTACCCCCTGGGTAACTACCCCCCGGATAACTACCCCCCGGATAACTACCCCCCGGATGATTACCACCAGTGTAATTATCCCCAGGTTAACTACTCCTTCCTCCGATAACTAGACCCAATATAACTTCCACCCGATAACTACCCCCTCCGATAACTTCCCGTGAATGATTACCCCGGATAAGTAGGCCTATAACTCCCCCTCCCCTATATAACTATCAAAAGGAAAATTAACCCCAGGACAGTGCACCAATCAATTACCCCCTGGATAACTACCTCCCGGGTCATAGCCCCCCCCCCCCCAACTTTTACTTTTGATAAAAAAGAATATTATTACTACAGGAAACGAAGTTCTTTGTATCATTTGCCAGGAATCACGGAGATGCCATACTGATACTTCATCTTATGAAAACAACATCTTAAGGATTTACGATATGTATCGTTTGCATTTAGGACGATTATACAAGCTTAATTCCTCCCTTCTGTATTTTGACTCTAAGTTCATCAAAAACGAAACTGTCCCTGCATATCCTACCCGGTAATCCAGTAAATGTCAATGCCTTTAACCAAAACTATTTTCGCTAAATCTGTATTTTCTTTTACTGTTCCGAAATTTCGGATTTCTCTTGATAGTAGTATAAAAGAAGCTTTAAGTTTGAATGCCTTTACCATTGAACTAAAGACATTTAGAAGAAATGTTACACTTCACTTTTAGCATTTGTTTTTTAACCACAATCGTCTATCGTTTACCACAACTCCATGTAACACTTCTTTACTTTGAGGAGCTTATATCTCATGCCTCACGTGCCCTGGTTTTGACCCATCATCTTCCTCTTCCCTCTCGCTTTTCCCTGTCCATGTACCGTGAGGGTAGTCTATTCCTGTCATTCATTACTCACCTTTCCTCTTTCTCTCATTACAAGGGATTTATCTCGTGTGTGTTCATGTGCAGTGCACTCCCGTTAGGACGAAATGCCCAGGACCGACAGTTTGTTGTTTGTTTGTTTGTTTTTTGTTTTTTTTAAGCGAAATATCGTTGTAATAATATGCAATGTATAACGAAAAGAAGGAAACCACGCATAAAAATAAATTTCTGTTTGTTGAATCCTCATTATACGTTGGAAAGCTATGTGAAATGGGAGAGTACTTTTTTAATTTCGTTTAAATATTACATTTTAAAAAGAGCATAAAGTTGTTTGTGTTGTCACACATGTGTAGAAAATGACGGTGTAGGATTTGGTTACAGTTCGATATTCCAAAGGTTATTTTTTTATTATTATTATTTTTTTTTTTATTATTAACTACGTTACCCCGAAGGCTCCTTATTCCGAAGTTTTGTCATTCCCGGGATTCCGATGGTTTGTTTATCTGAAGGTTCGCATTTCCGAAGGATCATTATTCCGAAAGTTCATAATTTAAGTTAAAATAATATATTGTTCATTTTCCGAAGGTTCGTTGATCTGAAAATGAAATGAGGTTCGTCATTCTGAAGGTTAACTATAAATCCAAAAAAAAAAATGAGAAAGGTTCACTATTCAGAAAGTTCGTTGTTTCGAAGGCTTTTTCATCCGAAATGAAATAAGGTTCGTTATTCCGAAGAAAGTTTGTTAATGAAAAAAAAAAAATAGACAGGTTAGTTATTTCGAAGATTTATCTATCTTAAGACGATTATAAGGATTGCAATTCTTAAGTTTTGTTAGTGTACTCACCTTTTTCCACCATGGATTAACGATTCTTTTTGTAATGTTCCGATTAACGAACGTTTTGAATTCCTATCATTTTCGGACTAACGAACCGTATAAGAATAAGAACCATATCTTATCATGGGATTAACGAAAATTTGGAATAACGCCAAAATGTGCTTAATATTTCATTTCCGAACTATTACGGACATTTAGTTGTATCAAAATCTGTGTGTTTTGTATCAAAGGACTTCGGAACAATGAAACACACCTTATCTGAATTCAGATTATTGTATTACAATAGCGCAAGTTCCCCTCGGAAACTGTGCGTGATACACGGAGTGAACATACAATGATGTGAAGCGTTCGCTCATGCATGCAGAGACGCTATAAAAATGCTTGTTCCGCTACGCATTTTCGAATGCGATCCGCATTTCGTTGTAAAGGAGCACATTTCTTTTGTTTTCCTTTGTCAGTGGCGCTCAGAAAAGACTGCGTGGTAACGAAAATTTTGTTATAACCGTCTTCCTTATAAGCGAATTTTGTACCATAGACTTTAATGGCGATAATTTTGGGACCAGAAGTTTTGCTTCGTTATAACGAAATTTCGTTATAACCGTGTTCGTTGTAACGGGAGTTCACTGTATCTTTATTTATGTACTTCGTCTCTGTCTTAATTTGCTTTCTTTGCATTTTCATCAATTTTGTAACTATTTTACTGTTATACCGTTAACACTCATTTCAGAATTGCCCTACTGCATCATTGGGCATTAACAACTAGTACTTATCAAGGATGTGGGAAGAGATTGTCACCTCCTTGGTATGATCACCGCGGAGCATAATACCTCCCTTGACAATTACTCCTTATTAAAATTAGGCTCCAACCAATCACCCCTTTTACAGTAACTCTCCCCCAGAAAATTACGTCTCTCATTTTTATTTTCGAACAACGTTTGCTATTTGAATTGGAAAAAAAAACAACAACAAAACAAACATTTTTTTCATATCGTCTGGTTTTAGTCGAGACCTAACTTCAGGTTTTAAACATCTTTTGGGTGAGATGATTAGAAACCCCTTACGAAATATTAAAGAGCATGTTATTCCAAGAAGGTTTCAAATTTTTGTGAAAAAAAAAATACTCTTGAAATGGCCGGGATAAAACAGAGCAGCCCTATAATGCAAAAAGGATTCTGTCAACTACAACTCTCTATGATCTATTCAAAAAGAGGGTGCAGGACAAAAGACTTCGTTAACAACTAGGGGTGTTTTGTAAAAAAAAAAAAAAAAAAAAAAAAAAAAATACCGTTAAACTCGTAATATTTTACTCTTTCTAATCAGACTAACTTATATTTGAACTTGATTTCAGTGTCGAGAACATTTAATTTGAAAACTAGCACAATTCTACTTGTATGTAAAACAAGCTGTAATTTTACTCTTATGACAGATTAGGGCACCGTTTGATAAAAGTTGCCAGTTATGACATCTTGTTAGTCTCTAATAATTTCAATAAAACCATGGGTTCTGCTTGATTGATAAGCTCGAGTCACTGACTTGTTACCATGGACCTGCTTTGATCGACCTACAACGATTGGTGATTGTGTGGAACTGACAGCTTATCAGGACTGATAACTTTTATAAAACCGTGCCCGGATCCTATCAGAAATTATGGCTTTAATCGAAGGGTCCCTCGCTAATGTTAAGGGAATATGAATTGTAGTGCAATCAACGCTCCTTTTCTTATGTTTATCGTCTAATGTGTTATAACGGTAGAAAATGGCAAGCCAAAAGAGTAAATGATGACAGTGTAAGAGAAAGGTGCATCTTTTGATATGGTGTTATGAACTTATGGAAAAATTACAACGGGTGGTAACTTTCGGGGGCGGGGGGGGGGGTTCGGGGTATGGTTAAGGGGGGGGGGTAGTAATCCGGGTGGTAGTTATCCTGGGGGTAGTTATCCTGGGAGTTATTATCCGGGTGGTAGTTATCCGGGGGGTAGTTATCCGGGGAGTTGTTATCCGGGTGGTAGTTATCCAGGGGGTAGTTATCCGGGGGGTAGTTACCCAGGGGGTAGTTATCCGGGGGGTAGTTATCCAGGGGTTAGTTATCCGGGGGGTAGTTATCCAGGGGGTAGCTATCCGGGTGGTAGCTATCTGGGGGGTAGTTATCCGGGGGGTAGTCATCCAGGGGGTAGTTGCCAAGGGGGTAATTATCTGGGGGGTAGATGTCCTAGGGGTAATTGCCATTTGGGGTAGTTGCCCTAGGAGGGTAGATGACCGGGTGGTAGTTGTCCTAGGGGGTAATGGCCCTGGAGGGTGATTGCCCTAGGAGGGTAGTTGTCCGGGGGGTAGTTGCCCTAAGGGGGAATAGACCTGGTGGGTAATTATCCGGGTGGTAGTTATCCGGAGGGTGGTTGCCCAGGGGGTAAGTGCCCGGATACGCATCGTATAGACTCCCCTGTCAACTGGCTTAAACAGGACCGGTGTTTTATTCTTAGTTTGTTTGTTTGTTTTTTTTTTTTTTCATGTAAGAAATAACGATACTCATTTAGGTTGGTGATAACTTTTTATAATAATTAAATATATGTCTTGTATCACTGTGTGAAATCTCATTTCACTTGATACATAGTGAATAATCATTATCTTCCCGACATTACGTCGAAGTTGTAAAGGAACTTATTGTAAGATCCCACAGAAAGATAGCAGCATTGAAACCCCGATAATAAACTCACAAATCCACTCGGTGATATCTTGTATGCATCCAATGAAAACCTATTATAAGTCGCATGATCGAAATTTGTAGGTGGTCACGATTGATAATTTCAGGAAGCAAACTTCTTTATACAGACTTCTTCAGGGGATGGCAGGTATCGCGCAAGCGTGGATTATGCATTTTTATTCGTCTCAAAGAAATTTAGAAAGATGCAAAGATTTGTTTGAATATTGAACATATTCCAGGCTCTTGTCAATTTCATGGGAATTACTGAAACAGAACCAAGAAATAAACTCAAGTGGACGTTATTCTATTACGAAATTCGACTTTGATAAATCAGTATCACCAATTCGACTTGTAATATTACATCGTTGATGGTTTGCCTAGTGTTGAAATAAAGCCACGTGCTTCTGTTACAGACACGCGAGCTTTGTATTTGGATACAAGTAGCGGGGACAAACAAGGTGTAACAGATTTTCAAATGTTGTATACAATGAATAAACTTCCTTCTGTTTCCAAAATTCATTGACTAGCTATGGTAAGGAATTTTGTGAACAACAGAAAGTCAAGAGTGGGTTCGTGTGCCTTTGATATCGCCACAATACGAGATTTACTTGGCGTGTCTTACAGTCGTGTAAATGGAAATACGCAAGCCTGTACACAATCCTCCGATCGATCGCTTTTCACTGAAAGACTTTGAAGGCTTGTGATCAACGGATTACAGTTTCCATAAAAGATTGCCTCCATGAATCAGTAAATTCAAGACAATTATGTAGTAGAAATTTGCGACACCCTCGACATAGCCTGGTGCCCAATAATAAAAGACGCTATTCATTTGAGTTGACGAGGGAACGTAAATTGACGATCGTACAGTACGTGAAGTTCAAACCGCGCGCGCGAACCCAGATAGCGAAGGGAAGCGACATTATTATTCATGAGCGGTCGTTATTCATCCAATCAGAAAGCGGATTCCTACACCGCATACACGGCAATTTGATGATTGGGTAAAGCGGGACCGTAAGTCACACCCCCTTGGTAACCCTCTGTTCGGGCTCGATTTTGGAAAACCTGTCCGTCTGTGGGGGTGTTCGCTCGCCAAAGCAAACCGTCCTAAACGGGTTAAAGTGATATATTTTGTAACTCTATCGACTCACGGACTCACAGAAGAACAGACATTTGCTGAAGTGAGTTACCCATGGTGAAATAAAATACACTAAAACTCAAACTCATTTTTTTTCTAATGCAAAATAAACAACATTCATCTATCAACCCTTTTGATGAGTTTCGTATAGAAAATTATTCGCTTTTGTTAATTCGAGAAGTATTTGTTAAATTCAGTTCTATTTTCTTACCTCCAGTGTAAAGTTATCCTCGTAAGATCTTGCTGAGTAAAATGTATTTCTTCCTGAACAGAACCAACAGAGAACGCCAAGCAAACAGAGCAGGGAGAGACCGTTAGAAGGTACACAGATTATCATACAGATTATCTTGTTGCAATAGTATAATATGTCGCAGGTACACAATCATGATACAAACGTGGGAAATGGGAAAAAAGTGGATGCCGACAGATTGAAACAAACTCTTTTACTATCTTATATTGACATGCATTTGACAATAGAGAGTTATAAAAGTGACTGGATTCTTGTCAGACTATGGTTATTATACTATTTCACTCGGAATGTTCGGCTTCGTTTTCGTACTGTACTTATACAAAGCATTTTGATGTCTGTACTTCATATTGAAAATATGCATTAGAAATTGCATGAAATGTAGTAAATCTCAATTGTGTAAACATACACGTGACTAAGTATTTTTTTTTTCTGTTTTTGTTCTTTTTGGGGCCATGATATACAAGCTCGACTGAGCCGAATCAAGGTGCACCCATGTTCGCGACGACTTTAAGAGAAGGACCTGTTAATGGTAATTTGATGTCATCAGGAAAGATATATTAAATAAGAGGGAAACTCCTTCCTTCCATGATATTATAAAGCCATTTTTATTTCCGGTTAGCTCACGCATGTCATGATTCCTTCTCCTTATGTTCCTCATAGACTCTGTCTCTATAGCCGGATAGCCGTCTGTGATACACTCTTTGAGCTACGAGTTGAACTTAGTGATGAATGATACTGATCTCCTTTTTTTTTTGTTCTTTTTCTATGTTACTATCATGTAGCTGTATTATTAGATCAATTGATTCTTAGCACGTCCCTATTTACTGTAAGTAATATTATTACTCGGCATATTCTTGGAAAACACTAACTATGATATGGCAAAAGTAGTGTTCTTTTCAGTAGGCTGATAAACTTATTCTTTCCAAGGGCAAAATAAGTTCCCCGCCTCTCTGCTTAATTTGTCAAATGTTGTACCTTACTCTAGACGTGAAAGTTGCAGCGTTATACTTATATGCATTGTGTCTATGCATTGTGTCTAAAAAAAAAAAGGATGAGGGAATTCGATCAAAATTATCTGTAAAGCAAAGCATTAATCAGTTTTGCTATAGCTACTAATAAACTACTACAATAATCATCAATTCATCCTTTATAGAGGATATTCACATACGCAAACAGCTCTACAAATATTTACATACAAAACTATGCTATTGCTAATTTCATCTATTCTTTTTTGTGTCCCCATGTTTGGTATATAATATATTATTATGTTTATCACAATCAATTTGTATGAGGATTACCAAAAAAAAAAAATAACAATTCTGACCGTGGGTTTTAGTAATAAGTAGACTTTGTATTAGGTAGTTTATATACAAATATTCTCTCAAAACACATCACACGTTGTGCGTGTGTGTGTGTGTGTGTGTGTGTGTATCGTTCGTCTTATATTTAACATTTTATTAATCAATGGTATAGCCCAGCAGGAAGAAAACAGTAACCGTTGCACATGTACACACACACACACAAAAAAAAAACACACACATTGTACTATTTTATTGTGCTACTAACCACACTGATCCATCAAGGAAATGCTTCGAATTTTTTTGCATTAGGTGAAACATAATCACAAAACGTGCCTTATCTATAAATAATAATGAAGTTAGAATTCTTTTCCAAAAGGTTCTGAATATGCTTTCGATGACAAATGAAGCTTTCTTTTTTACATTTTTCTTTACATCCAATTATAGTACCCAATAATAAGACATTGTCATAAAAATGGGTGTTACCAGTTAGAAATTCATAAAGGACAATGGTCAAAGAGCAAGTCAAAAGAATGCTCAAATCCCAGGGGTGAATATTGTCACGCATTTTGGTTAAGATGTTTGATGTAATATTATGTATATAGCATTACTTGCTTTTCATTGTTTTCATGATTATTGTACAAGTCTATGTAAAGGATGTCTCGCTAGCGCTATTGCAAATTACTAGTTAGCAAGCCCAATCCCAATTGCTTTGCATACAGCGGAGTACTCTCTTTGGCCATCTTCTTTGTTCTTCTGACTTTCACATGTCATTCTGTGCCTCCCTCGCTCTGACTTTGCTTTCACCTTCAGTACTGTCGCTTTGTCCCTTCTCACTCGACTTTGCCTTGTCTTTCAGAACTCTTGCCTTGCTCTCCGCAGTCCAACCTTGCCCTGACTTTCAGAGTCCCTGCCCTTACCCGTCGCCCTTGCCACTCACTATCCCTCAGCCTTTTCAGCTTGCTCCCTTTCCCTCTGACTTTCACTGTCCTTCAGCCCTTTGTGCTTGCTTCCTATCTTGACTTTCTCCTGTCCTTGTATCCTCTCCTTGCCTATGACTTTCAGCTCTTCATCTATGCGCTCAAAGACGCCCTTCTCCTATACTCTCCGCAGCGCGATAAACGTCTTTCTCGTGACTTTCATGACTGGTCCTCTCTATCTCTCTCGAACAAGAGGAGCTTGTTTGACAGCGGTATATAAGACAGACTTTGCGCTTATCTCGAGAGAATTGACCTAGAGGAGAGTGTGTCCGCTACGAGTGAAACCCGTGTTTGAACAGCGAGAGAGTAACCTACGAAAGAGATAAAGAGTCAACCAGTCCAGAAACGGTCTTCAGTCATGTTAGCTTTTCGTATCAATTAGTCTAAGTCTTTCACTGCATCGCACCTCTCATGCCTGGCGAGACATCCTCACAATCCATCCTTGTAAATGTGTTCGAGTGATTCTCCACAATAAACTTCTTTAACCGTGATTTCTGCCTGACAACTGTAATTTCTATGTGTCCCTCGGCATCCTTCGAGAAAGAACTTCAACATATAGCGGGACTTTATTTTGGGACATTTACAGAATCGGGATTAGATTCTGCCCATCTGTGACAAATATAGGTCGCCGTTACACTGGTGTCAGGAGTGGGATTCAGACTTTAACACGTGCTTTGGGAAATAACAAAAACAGCAAAACTGTGCAATGGCTCCGAGAAAGCGAAAGGCAGATTTGGAAAAGGAGATCAGAGAGTTGAAGGCAGCACTCAGCTACGCTAGGAAGCAAATCGAAGAGGCAAACAACGTCGACATCACTGACAATGATGGAAGTGAAACTCGAGAACTGAGTGATGGAGTTTATGTGTCCCACATTGGCGGTGGAGTAAAAGTTCAACTGCCACCTCAAGAGCCATATGATGGAAATACTGGAAGATCGTGGGAGAGTTTCATATCTTCCTTCAGAAATCTCGCTGCAACTTGTGGCTGGGAGGAGTCAGAGCAGCGTGTTCGCCTTCTCGCCTGTCTCCGAGGTGATGCGGCCGATTTTGTTTTCCAACAGCTTCCCCCGGCGGACATCGCCGACCTCGATAAATTAGTATCGGCGCTGGAGCATCGTTTTGCTGCCAGGAAGACACCATCCACATTTGTGTCGCATTTAGAACTACGCCGCCTCGGTCAAAGAGAGACAATTGCTGACTACGCAGCCGATATTCGCCGCCTGACAACATTTGGCTATCCGACAGCGGACGCGGCGACAAAGGAAATGATCGGGATCCGCCATTTTCTCCGAGGGCTCGGCGATAGCTCTATGGCTATGGCTATAGGTATGCAAGAGCCCGCCACTCTGCAAGCAGCTCGGGAGATTGCAGAGCGATTTCATCATCTTCGCGAGGAATCTGGCCGAGGTGCCCGACAAATTCGTTCGGTGTCGGCGATGTCGGATCCCCACGCGGTGAGTGATGAGAAATATTCCGAGCTGAGGCGACACATCACGTCCATTGACGATCGAATTGACCAATTAACTCGATTAGTTCAGCAGCCGTCACAAACTAATTCAGACAGATCTGCGAAACAGCAGCGGGGGCAGCAATCTCGAGATCGACCAGCACCTCGTTCCTATAATTGTCAAAAGCTTGGTCATCTTGCCCGTGACTGTCGCGTAGCGCCCCAACACAATAGCCAGCCTCCGGTGCCCCAGTATTTTATCAGTCGACCAAACTGGGTGCCGCAACAACCGCCATCACCTCCTCAGTGGCAACAACCTCGGCCATTTCCACCGCAACAGCAGCAGCAACAATTTCCGCCACCCCATCAATGGCAGCAACCTGTACCATTCATGCCGCAACCACCCCCGCAACAACAGAGATCAGAACCAGCAATGAACAATGCTTCGGGAAACTAGATAGGGCCGACCTCATCGACCAGGTCGAGGCCCATAAAAATGAACCGGGCCCCAGAATAATTCGCATTGATGAATCAAACGGACTAGCAGCGTACGTTACAGCTGATGTGAATGGGGCCTCGTGCAAACTTTTGGTCGATTCTGGGGCTGCGGTGACAGTTATGTCAACAAAACTGTATGAACATATGCCTACGGAAACTCGCCCAGAATTAATCCCTTTATCGGACCAAGTTCAGCTCCAGTCAGCGAATAAAGGAATTTTAACTGTACATGGAATTATTGAAGCAACTGTGAGTGTTGGTTCTCGAGATTTTGTTTGGAATGCATACATTGCGGATATTAGCGATGACGGCCTGCTTGGCTTTGATTTTATGCATCATTTTAATTGCACACTTGAGGCCAGGCGTGGGCTTCACATTGATAATCTTGTGATTCCAATTGAGCTTCAGGACTGTAATTCTACTTGTGGTGCTGTTTATGTGAAATACGATGTTGTGGTGCCACCCGATTCGGAGTTCATTGTCCCAGGGAAGATAGACAATTGTGATTTTGATCAACAACCGTGCGCAATTATTGAGCCAATCGCTCATAATTGGAGCGTACAGAATCTTCATGTCGCAGCTTGTCTCGTTGATTTAACTCGTAGTGATATCGACATACCTGTGCGAGTTGTTAACACGTCGAGTGAAGAAATTAATCTTCGTGCTGGAATGAGAATCGGTTCAATGGAGTCAATCAGTGATGTATGTGACGCATGTGATAATGACGTTGGCAAGCATTCAAGTCCTAGCGTTCGCACGATTAAGGCTGATAAAGCGGTTCCGCAAAAGAGCTGGTCAGATGATTTACGGTCATTATACCAGAAATCCTGTGAAGGACTAGACCCGCAGATCCAAGATCAGTTTGGACTTTGCTGGATAAACATTCGTGTACATTTGCATCTTCTTCTAATGATGTCGGACGAACCTCCATTGTTCAGCACAACATTGACACTGGAGATGCAGCTCCTATTAAGCAGCGACCTCGTCGCCCACCTCGAGCATTTATAGATGAGGAGGAGAAAATAATCGAAACACAACTACAAATGGGCATCATTCGGGAATCAACGAGCGCGTGGTCGAGCCCACTTGTGTATGTCAGAAAGCGCGACGGCACGACCCGGCCCTGTGTCGACTATCGAAAATTGAATGACGTCACAAGGAAGGATGCCTATCCACTGCCTCGCATAGAAGACTGTCTAGACTGCCTAGGAGGTGCAAAAATCTTTTCAACCTTAGACTTGCAGTCAGGCTACTGGCAAATCGAAATCAAGGAGGAAGACCGTCACAAAACAGCATTTAGTACACGAACTGGACACTATGAATATGTCACCATGCCGTTTGAACTATGCAACGCTCCTAGCACATTTGAGCGAGCAATGCATGGAACTCATTATGAAAGGTCTTCAATGGCGAACCTTGATTTTGTATTTGGACGATATCATCGTTATGAGCTCTACTGTCGAAGAGCACATCAGCCGTCTTGATGAGGTTCTTGCGCGTCTTGGACAAGCAGGGCTTAAGTTAAAGCCTAGTAAGTGTCATCTGTTTCAAACTGAAGTATCGTACCTTGGACATGTTGTCAGCGCTTCCGGCATCAGGCCTGACCCAGGAAAAGTTGAACAAGTGCAAAGCTGGCCGACACCGTCATCGATAGGCGATGTCCGTTCTTTCCTGGGGCTGTGCTCCTATTATCGCCGGTTTATCCGCGGCTTTTCAACAATAGCAGCTCCTTTGAACAGGCTACTCGAAAAGTCTAGCAAATTCGAGTGGAATGACGCTCGTCAATTAGCTTTTGAACAATTGAAAGACGTACTGGTAAGCGACAACGTCATGGCCTACCCCGATGACCACGGCATGTTCATTCTCGACGCCGACGCATCTTCTTCGGGAATAGGCGCGGTCTTATCTCAACTCCAGTGGGATGACGTCACCCAACGAGAAGTCGAGAGACCAGTCGCTTTTGCTAGCCGGACATTGACTAAAACTCAACGCCGATATTGTACCACACGACGGGAATTGCTGGCAATTGTCTCGTTCGTTACCTACTTGGGAGAAAGTTTCTTATACGCACAGATCATTCTTCCCTCAGATGGATAATGTCATTCCGCGAACCTACAGACCAGCTTGCCCGTTGGATCGAGATTCTCAGCCAGTTCGACTTCGACATCGAACATCGTGTTGGCAGGAATCATGGAAATGCTGACGCGATGTCTCGAATACCATGTGATCCAGAATCATGTGAATGTTATGACAAAGACACTATCATCGAACAATTACCATGCGGTGGATGTACGACATGTGTAAAACGCCATATGGCCTGGTCACATTTCTTCGACGAGGATGACGATGTCATTCCCGTTAAAACCGTGAAAATACAACAAACAAGCTTGAGATCAGCAAGGAACGATAACAGTCGGACACCGTCATTGAAACCAGAGGACTCGAGTCATTCAAATCGTTTCTCTGATATCTTCGTCATGATGCCGCATCAAAACATCTTAGCAACGAAACCGACCACGAGTAGCAGCTACTCGTGGTCGGTTTCGTTGCTAAGATGTTTTGTCGACTCCCGAGGATTATTTTGGATATTTTGTTGTATATTGTTTTGTTAGAGCTTAGAGGATTACGTTATGTGAGAGATGTATTTTGTGCGATGAGGAGAGGGAATTGGCCATCCCCATTTAGAGTTTCAGTGGTGAGAAATGCGTCGACATCGAAGAGAAAGTCGAGAAAGAAACATTCATCAGTTAATTTCGGAGCGTATGATAACCTGCCCTGCGCCTCGGACACAGGTGCCATCGCTGGAGGGGACTCCGGGCAGCGGGAAATCTTGCGTACTGACTTTGACCGTGAAGATTTGTTGAAAATGCAACGTGACGACCCCGACATCGGTATCATCTATACATGGCTATCGGAGTCTCGTGAAAGACCCAATCGAGCTTTAGTTCATGACAAGAGCCCAATCGTCAGGAATTTATGGCTCTTATGGACTCAGCTTGAACTGATTGACGGTGTCCTGTACAAACGACATGTGACTAATAATAAGCTGACTAATACCAAACAACTCGTCGTCCCTTTCGCACTACGTGATCAGATTTTGCAATCAAATCATAAGTCTGTGCTATCAGGACATCTCGGAGTAAAGAAAACTTTCAGTAGAATCCAGCAGAAATTCTACTGGTTAAACATGAGACAGTCTGTAAAACTTTACATAAGCAATTGTGTAACATGTGGTGCCCGTAAGCGTCCGACGTCGAAACCAAAGGCCCCGCTTGGTGAATACAATTCAGGATTTCCTATGGATCGCGTCGCTCTCGATATTATGGGACCCTTTCCTGTTAGCAACCAAGGCAACCGCTATGTTTTGGTTGTGGGAGATTTGTTTACCAAATGGATTGAGGCCTATGGGATTCCTGATCAAACAGCTCGTACTGTCGCGAATGTGGTGGTTAATGAATTTATCGCTAGATGGGGTGCACCTTTGGAAATACATTCTGACCAAGGAAAAACATTTGAGTCACAACTCTTCCAGCATGTGTGCCAGCTACTGGAAATAACTAAAACAAGGACGACACCATACCACCCGTCATCTAATGGCATGATAGAACGGTTTAATCAAACACTTGTCAATATGATATCTGCTTATGTCGACAAAAAGCAAGAGAATTGGGATTTAAATCTGTCACTCTTAACAGCAGCCTATCGGAGCACCATTCATGAGACCACTGGATTTTCACCAAACTTTCTCATGCTAGGGCGCGAGGTTAGAACGCCAATTGAGATTGCCCTTGGGGTGGACAAGTCGGTCATAAATGACCACGACTATGATGAATACGCCACCGACCTCGTGTCAACGATGAAGGAAGCATACAGCTTAGCGCGCGAACACTTTGCCTCTCAAACCCAGAGACAAAAGAGGGATTATGACGCCAGACTATCAGTAAACACCTACAATCCAGGGGATTTATTCAATTCAATTCAATTCAAAGGTTTTATTTTCACTTCTTTCAACAGAATGTACAAAAAATATAGATTCGACATGCGTTTGATAAGGAATGATACAATGATACATAGCAAAGAATTTAGTCTATTACCTAGACACCACTAGGCAGAAAGGTCTTTCCCCAAAGCTGAAATCTGCGCTTTGGGTCGGACCATGTGTGGTTACAAGAAAACTGAGTGACTTAGTGTTTGAAATTAAAGCACAACAAAAGGGAAAGGTTAAAATCCTTCATCATGATCGTCTCAAACCGTTCAAAAGCAACGACATTCCACAGTGGGTGAAGGAACATTCTAAGAAAGTTCGCAATCATGTTTCTCTCGCTAATACACGTACTACTGGTACCCAGACTAGCCAGAAGGACACCTTCTCCCCTCGCCGCTCTTCAAGAAAACTGATGGCGCCTGACTGGTTTCGGTACTAGATTAGCATAGATAACCTTCTCCATCATAAACTTGTGGTTTCCGCCCCTGTAGACGGCCCGTGAGATGTTGTGCTGGTCGCTAGTTTGTCATTCCTGCTTCGATTTTCACTAAAGAGAGACCTGTCCGATCTTGTGGAGATTTTACTGTGTGTTTTCCCTTTCCCGACTCTATTTCCACATTCTCTCTTTCAACTCCAGACTGTAATTTGGAATTACCTGCCTGGATTATCCAAGTGATTAGTGATTGACTGGATTATTGTTACGTGCATTTATATTATTTCTATATTGAACACTATGTCTACCGCTTTCAACGGAATCGGAGATGTACTTTCCATGGTGCAATTCCCGCCACGGGATACGCCACTGTTGGACGAAAATTATTCCCCAATCTCAGACGTCGGGGAAATGTCCCATATCCCGACTTCACACTGCAACGGAGACGCGGGAGAAACGAGTGGACACAGTGCAGGAAATACGTTCAAACCAGCGCCTCTTCCAATGGGGAGGAAGCCGACCAAACGGAAGGCCACGTCGTCGAAGAGAGACCCCGACTCCGACACCGAGGACAAAATTTTGGAAGCCATCTCGGCCTTGGATGCCCATCTCTCTGCGGAAATAACAGGACTGAAATCGGAAGTAAAAGCTATGCAGAATGCCGTCACCACCTTAACAGAGCTCGTTGAGGGAAGAGGAGATGATGCAAGAACTTACGCAGAACACATTCAAACTAGCTTCACCTCGGGAGTCAACCACCTGGCTTCATTGCTTGGGAGGCAGAAAAGGAAAATTCACCAGGCGTCGTCTCTCCTCACCGAACTGCTAACTGATGATGGTGAATAACTTTCCCCGGGAATATTTTTTTTTCTTTCGGACTTGTGCCTTATGTTCTATCGGACGACTTGACGTGCGGACTGTCAGTTTTATAGACTGCCTGAAAGCTCCTTGCATAATTTATTATTCATCTTTGTACCACATTTTTCTACATGTATTCATGTTGTCTTAGGGGTTTTTCTTATTGTTTTTTTGTTCATAAGTATATTACGTTCTTGTTATGCCCTTTTTGTCTGTTTTCTACTGTTCTCTCCCCTTTTCATTTTCTTTTATTACCCTCCTCTTCCCTTTCTCTCTCTTTCTTTCTCTTTCTCTCCCTCGGATTGCACTGTGCTTTTCGTCTCCTATCATTTTCTTCACAATTATGTAATTATGTATATAGCCGTTACGTTTTTACTATTTCGGATTCTATGTCTTTCTTCTCCGGCTGATATTTAACTTTTGCAAAATGGTGCAGAGTGTTCACTAACTTTAATAGTTTTTTTTTTTTTCCTTGCCATGATGTTAGCGCAGGTTTGATTTCTGATTTTTTTTTCTTTTCTTTTCAACTATCATCGTATTATCATGTAATTATAATGCTTGGTTGCAAATTCGTGTTTTTTTTTGTAATTTGTTACATCCTACCTCAGCTTTTTCTGTGCACCTTCGCAAGCTGAACTCACTTTCTTTATGCATTTACTATAGTAGGGTTGTATTCTGTATCTCTGCTTATCTTAATTTCGTTATGCCTGCAACAACTATTTTGATACAATCATGTCCATTTCTTTTTTTTTTTTCATTTTGATAAAGGGCTTCTCCCTCTCAGTGTATATATCTTCTAACCTCTATGCGCTTCCTTCGAATTTTGTTTTCCATGCCTTGTTGATCGAGATTAACTGTGCGTATACAATGTTATCATGCTTATCTTCGCCTCGTTTGTCACACTCGCACTTGCCAGTTTTGTACATACCGTAAAGCCTTTCGTGGCAAACAAGCCATCTCTCTCTGTCTCTCTCTCTGTCTCTCTTTCCCTTTCTCATCTCTTTTCTGCCACCTTGTCCTCTCTTCCCTCTCCTTCAGTATCTCTATCTTTTCTTTTCCTGTTACTAAGTTATTATACTGTTATTGTTTTTTATCCTTTTGCATCTTTGCGCTTGTTGCTATGGAGGTTAACTTTTAGGAACTCTTTCTTTATCCTACTTTTTGGTGTGCGTCGCCTATGTGTTCATAATTTATGTTGTATATTCATTTATAGGTCTCTGTGTTATTTCTCATATTTTTAACTTGTTTGCTTTGCTAGATTGCCTTTCCTTTCTACTCTTGTCTCTCCCTTCTCTTCTGGTGTTCTTTCTTTCAATTTTCTCTTCACCCCTGTTTTCATCGCTGGGGACAGCGATATCTTTCCGTAGGGGGAGGATAGTGTCACGCATTTTGGTTAAGATGTTTGATGTAATATTATGTATATAGCATTACTTGCTTTTCATTGTTTTCATGATTATTGTACAAGTCTATGTAAAGGATGTCTCGCTAGCGCTATTGCAAATTACTAGTTAGCAAGCCCAATCCCAATTGCTTTGCATACAGCGGAGTACTCTCTTTGGCCATCTTCTTTGTTCTTCTGACTTTCACATGTCATTCTGTGCCTCCATCGCTCTGACTTTGCTTTCACCTTCAGTACTGTCGCTTTGTCCCTTCTCCCTCGACTTTGCCTTGTCTTTCAGAACTCTTGCCTTGCTCTCCGCAGTCCAACCTTGCCCTGACTTTCAGAGTCCCTGCCCTTACCCGTCGCCCTTGCCACTCACTATCCCTCAGCCTTTTCAGCTTGCTCCCTTTCCCTCTGACTTTCACTGTCCTTCAGCCCTTTGTGCTTGCTTCCTATCTTGACTTTCTCCTGTCCTTGTATCCTCTCCTTGCCTATGACTTTCAGCTCTTCATCTATGCGCTCAAAGACGCCCTTCTCCTATACTCTCCGCAGCGCGATAAACGTCTTTCTCGTGACTTTCATGACTGGTCCTCTCTATCTCTCTCGAACAAGAGGAGCTTGTTTGACAGCGGTATATAAGACAGACTTTGCGCTTATCTCGAGAGAATTGACCTAGAGGAGAGTGTGTCCGCTACGAGTGAAACCCGTGTTTGAACAGCGAGAGAGTAACCTACGAAAGAGATAAAGAGTCAACCAGTCCAGAAACGGTCTTCAGTCATGTTAGCTTTTCGTATCAATTAGTCTAAGTCTTTCACTGCATCGCACCTCTCATGCCTGGCGAGACATCCTCACAATCCATCCTTGTAAATGTGTTCGAGTGATTCTCCACAATAAACTTCTTTAACCGTGATTTCTGCCTGACAACTGTAATTTCTATGTGTCCCTCGGCATCCTTCGAGAAAGAACTTCAACATATAGCGGGACTTTATTTTGGGACATTTACAGAATCGGGATTAGATTCTGCCCATCTGTGACAAATATAGGTCGCCGTTACAATATATTGGATTATATGCTGAACCGTGAGAGCCGATACGAAGATGTGCATCTTTGGTCGGAAGAGTCAGTATCGTTAATGCCATATCACGTTTGCATGGATGAGTGGTTAGTAGTCTATATACGATATTTCAACATCCGTGTATCACCAAGATTTATTAGCCACTGCTGTTGACATTTTTCAGAGATTGTTCCTGATGGTGACGGTCTCTACAATCAGACTATTTCTCCTGCACAGCCAACGAAAGAACAGCTTGATCCAAAAAAGGTAAAGAGCAGTTTATAAGTAAACCTTAATTCTCTCAGAAAACTAACCATTATTTAATCATGTCATATAATGAGCTTTGAAAGCCACATTTACAACTTTAAAGGGTTGTAAAGATTTGGTGGAGTTGGGGCTTCAGGTTTCCAAAGGTTTATATATATATATATATATATATATATATATATATATATATTTGGAGATAATTAGAAACCTCTTGTGAGTATGAAAGAGCAAACTATTCTAAGATGGAATCAAAGTTTATTGATGAACTTTTGTTTTGAGATGGCTGAGAAATTCAAAAAAGGGATCGTAATGAAAGGTGAGACCCATCATTTATTTTCATTATTGCTATTAGACTACTGGGTCTGTAAGGGAGCTGCTTTTGAAAACTTCACAATTTCATAACTTCACTAATTTTCATCCGTTTTTATGTTTTTTTTTAAGCTTCGTTGTGCTTGTAAGGTTTTATTCATTCTCATCACACCAACGTATAACTGGCTTAGAATACGCAGAAAATCGCCATTATTCTGGTTTATTTCCGACTATTGGGACACGGACAAATATAATTATGTGATCGTGCACCACAAAACGAACATAAAGTCGCACACACTGATTTTTCGTGAGAACTGAAAATAAGTGAAATGGGTCAACCTAGCCGATCTTGACTTTTTCATATCATCTGACAGAGCAGGTCTTCTCTTACATTATGCTAAAATTAAGTATCATAAAACGGGCGGGAAAGTGTGTTTTTTAGCAGTTTATATCGCGCATTTTTGGTAGAATAATGTGATAAGATGTGTCTTTCAGAGTCCCTTTTTTATGTCTGGAAACCCTTGTACACACTCTCCACTTTAAACTCTAATAACTTTTGAAGGGATAGTGTTACTGCATTGAGAGTTGGAATTAATCATGGACAGAATGTATTAATGAGGCATGCTTAATTTCAGTTTAATCTAACAACCCCTTCATTGTTGTTATTCTGGTGGTTTACTTCCTGTTTTTTGTCCCATTCATCGAACAGCCAGCACAGTTTGGTACAGATTAAGCGCTTGAATAGACACCGTACTTCGGAGCATCTTTTCTCTGTTCACTCTTTTCCTGAGTGTGTGCTTTCTTTCCAACATTTAGATAGGTTAGGAGAGTCAATTTGATTTGAGTTATACATCATTTTAAAGCTTAAAATCGGCTTGTGCCGAAAGGGTGGGTTGGGTGGTGGCGCGTCGCGTTAATGGGAACACCACCCTTCGTCCAAAGCCCCCCCCCCCCGGTTTTGCCGAAAGGGTGCGTTGGTACTTTTTCTCATGTAATATCAAAAGACGAGTTTTGAATTTTTATTTAACCTCCAAACAACCATTTCAAAGAGGCTATCGTCCGGATCGGTTTACACTCTATTACAACTTGGTCTACAGCCAGTTGGTCTAATAGATGTTTAATATCAGTTGGTCTAATATATACCAGTTGGTCTAGTCATCATTTCGTCCAATTACTGTTTGGTCTAATTGCTATTTGTTGTTTAATATGAATTGGTTAAATATGAATTCAAAACTCGTCTATCAACCCTATAAAGCCCAAGGGGGGGGGGACACATAGTGCCCCCTGCCAGATTTTCATTCGCCACTCCTTCGCCCTTAATCCAGTTTTAACCAAATTTGGTAACTGATATTCCAAAAGTCTTATTCCGAACATTTTGATATATAATTTAGCTATATTTGTTATTGCTGGTTGCCATGGTAACAATAAAACTGACAACCATGTCAGTCAGATTTTGCATATTTTTCTGTTCCACTTCCAATTAACCATATTATAATGTATAAAATGGGCGTTTCTTGGCTGAAATTTGCTGAAGGAGCAAAATGTGAAGTAATTATGGCCCTGAAATGTTTTTCCTATTTTTTCCTTCGTTTTTCTGTGACAATGCCATAAAACAGTAGATATAAAACAGATACTTGAAAATAACAGTATTTTCCAAAGATTCTATTTTGTGTCATTTTGATTCCTCCACCCAAGTTATACCTCTAATATCATTTGTTTATCACATTATCATTCTGCAAACTTAAAATTCCGATATTATTGGAATATGAAATATGATAACTATGCATGTACCTATCCCTAACAATACATCACAGGTCTCATAATAGATTTCTTTATTTTATTAAAAATAGCGCCCCATGTAGTGACCTTGAGAAATTTCAACCATAAAAAATAATGAGCTTTGACTTGCAGATCATTTGTGGCAAATATGAAAAATATTGGTCCATGATAAGACATACTGGGGATGAAGAAATTATACAGAAAAATCATATTTGTAGCATATTTCCTATGTATTTCTTTATATTTTGGTAAATAGCGCCCTCTATGTGTCACCATGAAGTAATCAAGTATGCGGTCATGTAGACTATGCTTTGCTCTACCCATGTGCCAAATGTGACGATGAGACATCAAACAATAACATCAAAATAGCTTTGGCTTTATAGGGTTACATGAGAAAACGAAAAAAGTACCAACGCACCCTTTCGGCAAAACCGGGGGGAGGGGGGGGGGGGGGGTGGACGACCCTAACAAAAAAGTCCTGTGGTACTCCCTGTGGTACTTGTCAGTACCACACAATGTACCACACACTTGTAATGTTACCACAGGAACTGTGTGGTACTGTACCACAGGCTTGTAGGGTACTCCCTGTAGTACTTGTCAGTACCACACAATGTACCACATAAATAAATGTTACCACAGGAACTGTGTGGTACTGTTTTACAGGGTCATGTGGTACTCTGGGATGTACCACAGGGCAGTACCACAGGACATTACGACAGGAAAGTGCCACAGGACAGTACCACAAGACAGTATACACACAAATGTGGTATTTTTGGGACGTATACCACACGACAGTACCACAGGACAGTACCACATGAATTGTCCTATGGTATTTTGGGACGTACCACAGGAGAGTACAACAGGAAAGTACCACAGGATAGTACCACAGGACAGTACCAGACAACTTGTTCTGAGGTATTTTAGGACGTACCACAGGACAGTACCACAGGACAGTTCCACAAGACAGTATACAAACAAATGTGGTATTTTTGGGACGTATACCACACGACAGTACCACAGGACAGTACCACATGAATTGTCCTATGGTATTTTGGGACGTACCACAAGAGAGTACAACAGGAAAGTACCACAGGATAGTACCACAGGACAGTACCACACGACTTGTTCTGTGGTATTTTAGGACGTACCACAGGACAGTACCACAGGGCAGTTCCACAGGACAGTACCACAGGATAGTACTACAGGACAGTACCACAAGAATTGTCCTGTGGTATTTTGGGACATACCACAGGACAGTACCACAGGACAGTACCACAGGAATGTACCACAGGATAGTACCACAGGACAGTACCACACGACTTGTCCTGTGGTATTTTGGGACGTACCACAGGACAGTACCACAGGAAAGTTCCACATGACAGTTCCACACGACTTGTCCTGTGGTACGTATTTTGGGACGTACCACAGGGCAGTACCACAGGACAGTACCACAGGATAGTACCACAGGACAGTACCACACGACTTGTCCTGTGGTATTTTGGGACATACCACAGGACAGTACCACAGGAATTGTCCTGTGGCATTTTGGGACGTACCACAGGACAGTACCACAGGATAGTACCACAGGACATACCACACGACTTGTCCTGTGGTATTTTGGGACGTACCACAGGACAGTACCACAGGGCAGTACCACAGGATAGTACCACAGGACAGTACCACACGACTTGTCCTGTGGTATTTTGGGACATACCACAGGGCAGTACCACAGGGCAGTACCACAGGACAATACCACAGGATAGTACCACAGGAGAGTACCACACGACTTGTCCTGTGGTATTTTGGGACATACCACAGGACAGTACCACAGGAATTGTCCTTTGGTATTTTGTTACGTACCACAGGACAGTACCACAGGATAGTACCACAGGACATATCACACGACTTGTCCTGTGGTATTTTGGGACGTACCACAGGACAGTACCACAGGGCAGTACCACAGGATAGTACCACAGGACAGTACCACAGGATAGTACCACAGGACAGTACCACACGACTTGTCCTGTGGTATTTTGGGACATACCACAGGGCAGTACCACAGGGCAGTACCACAGGGCAGTACCACAGGGCAGTACCACAGGACAGTACCACAGGATAGTACCACAGGACAGTACCACACAACTTGTCCTGTGGTATTTTGGGACATACCACAGGACAGTACCACAGGAATTGTCCTGTGGTATTTTGGGACGTACCACAGGACAGTATCACATGGCAGTACCAAGGGCAGTACCACAGGATAGTACCACAGGACAGTACCACATGACTTGTCCTGTGGAATTTTGGGACGTACCACAGGACAGTACGACAAGAATTCCTGTGGTAATTTTTGATGTATACCACAGGAGAGTACCACAGGAACTGTCCAAAATCCCACAGGAAAATCATAATATGGTGCTATTCCACACAGAAGTACCACACAGCAAATTAAATTCGTAAGTACCACAGAAAATGCTACAGGATATTCTTTTTTTTTCTTAACATTTTATAACAGAGGACTATCACATCAGGAGAATATCAAACAGCAGCACCACACAGGAGTACCACACAGGAAAATTGTATGGCAGAATCAACTGAAATTTATAACAAAAATACAAACAAAAAAGCACATATTAATATTCCTCAATTAATTGATAGATGAGTTATGCTGTGAATTATAACAATTGATTTGCCATTACTTATCCTGTCCTTTACTCCTACAGTATTACCTATTTAGTGAAAGTGCTGATGTAAAGCATGAGAAATTTCATAAGGACTTCTGTGGTACTCCTGTGTTACTCCTATGGTACTCCTGTGGTAAAATTTTTTACATAGCTCATGAATATTCATAAAAAGCACTCTAGATTTTAGAAAATACATATATGACTTAAAAAGTCAAAGTATTAATGATGGAACTTACTTTGAACTTTATGAAAGATTGTCTAATTATGTTATGCTATTCCCAATATCATAGATATTGTGATGAAAGTGTAATTTCATATCTTGATAATAAAGTATAATCGAGTTAGCAACCATGCCTTAATGCTTTACGGATAAACGGCCATATATATATGTACTGATACGGTTGATAGCTACCTAGGAATAGAATATGACTATATAGATCTATCATAGAACTAGATTGGCACTTGGCCATTAGACTCTCATTTGAGGTTATATGTTAGGAGTAGGACAGGTTATTAAGTAGGGCCATGTTTGTCCTGAAATCCATCACTCACCGATCAGGAATATTCCTTGATATGTGGCTAATTAACCCCATTTTTTTTTTTCGATCTATCCTGTGTGGTACTCTCCTGTGGTACCATGGAAATGCTGTGTGGTACTGCCCTGTGGTAATGCTGTGTGGTAATGATCGACCTGTGGTACTGTCCTGTGGTACTGTCCCAAAATACCACAGGAATTCCTGTGGTAATGCCCTGTGGTAGGTCCCAAAATACCACAGGAATTCCTGTGGTACTGTCCTGTGGTACTGTTCTGTGGTACCGGTCCTGTGGTACTTTCCAGTGGTACGTCCCAAAATACCACAGGAATTCCTGTGGTACTGTCCTGTGGTATGTCCCAAAATACCACAGGACAATTAATGTGGTACTGTCCGGTGGGACTTTCCTGTGATACTGTCCTGTGGTACTGTCCTGTGGTACCGTCCTGTGGTAATTACCACAGGAGTACCACAGGACTTTTTCGTAAGGGGAAGGGTGGGGTTCCAGTCAACGCGACGCGATCCAACGCTCCCAACGCACCCTTTCGGCAAAACCGGGGGGGGGGGGGCTTTGGACGAAGGGTGGTTTTCCCATTAACGCGACTCGCCACCACCCAACCCACCCTTTCAGCACAAGCCCTTAAAGGGGGAGTCTTTTAACTCGGACATTGGGGCTATATAGAAGGTATTTGAGCTCACTAACACGATTCTGGCGTTTTTATCCACCAAAAATTGCTCAGTAACAAGAAATCGCTCAAAATGTTCACTGATTTGGGAACGCCCCCCAAAATTGGCAGCTGATTGGCTTATGCGATTTGACGTATGAGGGGGTAGACCCCGCGAAGCCACCGAGTTCGTCTAATGCGTTGGCAATGTAAAATGAGTGAAACTTTATCTGTTTTTAAATCAAGATTTAACCAGTTCTGACAATCTTTGCGTCCCAAAAGTGATTTGAATATGTTGTTTAGACATTTTAGTAGAGGCCCAGTGACGCCACTGACTTTTTTTTGAACACTTTACCCATGATAATTGCCTTTTTGGATCCGGTTTACGTTTGGAAAAAACTAGATATTTTCTGCGAGAGAAAAAGACAAGTAGACGTACAGACAGCCGCTTTACTGCTGACCGTACATTGTGACTCTGTGTGTGTGCATGGATGATAAAAACAAATTTCAACTGGAGACTGGATGGCACTCTAATTTTTACGATAACAGCATACCTTGCATGCTAGCTCCGCGGAGATCGCGTTGCGTGCATAGCTTTATACACGGTAAACAAGCTGGTAGCAGTACGGGGTCAACAAGACAGTGTTCTCAATATGGATTCAGACCTGGATTCGCCTTTCTGGCTGCTACCCCCACCGAGATGATGAAGGCGAAGGTAAAGCAGCCCCTCGTCAGCTCCAGCTCCAGCCCCACGCAACCCTAAATCTAATCTGTATTGAGTTCATCCCGCCCGTAGCCGTACCGTTCTGGAGTACTAGTATATGAACCCGACTCTTCACCTCCCGCCCCCGGTGCAGTGGCCCGTGAGGATGCTGCTCGAGGAACAGGGTGATGGCAACGAGCCCGCGACGAGTTTGGGACTTGGAAGATAATAATTGGTAACTATCATTAGTATCAAGTACGCTGAGAGTCTAGATAATTCACTCTAACGTTAGGCCTAACGTTAATTTTTACAGAATGCAGGTCGATTGGGGTCGGAAAAATCAAAACAGAATTTTGTTTACAATACAACATGAACGTGAAACTGGAGTGGAAGAGGGACATCGGTAAACGACGGTATGAATTGAAAGGCTATGCACTGAGTTGGCGAGGCAGATGTCATACTTGAGCTCTCATATCTCTCGATCTCATCCATAATGTCACAAGGACAAACTGATTTTTCAGATCCCGATTTTTTTTCCGCATTTAACAGTATTTTACTGGAGTACCCTGGTATAAAATTTGATGTAATTCATAGTACTGTACCTGTATACGCATGTACCCGGTATATAAGGAGGTCATTTCTCTGGCCCCAAGGACCTTCCTATCATGAGGTAATCGACTGGTAAATTCCCACCAAGTTTGTTTCCACTAGGCCCTCCTACTACAGTTTCACATGTAAATTGCCGAGCACGAGACAAGTTATGAAAGGATCAGTGAAAAACTGCTGTTTGCAATAAGGTACAAGTGTTTGCCGGCCATACCATAACTGCAATTTTAATTACCGTTTGTGGCTGGGCTAAGCAGTGGTTTGAAGAGTCTGGTATCAGTGGTAACCTCTGGCAGTAGGGGTTCCTACAGGCCTAGTCATGAACGATATTTTGTTCACACTTGCCTAGAACTCAAACAATGATTTCACTAATGACTAATAGGCCTATAGTCTAAATCTCATTGTGTGACAGTGCAGTACTACTTCAAAACACCAACTAATAAACACAAAGAAGGAAATAGGAATGTGTTGTTCGTTATGTTTCTTCTTTTTTTTTCATTTTTTCTTTGTTTTCAGGTGCCTCTGTCGCAGCTGTGCTCCCACATGACCACTGCCAGGGAATCCGTTTGCTGCAAAGAGACAGAGCACATAATGGACAAGATTGAGAATTACGGTACAACGAAAGACATTTCGATGCTCCAATGCGCTGTATTATAGCACATCCAGGTTTCTCAACTGTGGGCCTCGATGAATGGGTGAAAGAAACTGGAAGCTACCAGGACACCCAACAGTAGGCCTATGGAGAAGGTGCTTGAACAAATGCTGCAGATAACAAGTGAGTTTGTTAGGCACATTTAATTCCCTATTTTATTTTCCAAATGTTGCAATAAAGATTAGGCTTTTTTCATATCCCTGATAATTTCCTAATGAATTTTATGGTGTCATTATACGATTCTACATATGAAAGATCCATTCACATTGTGTAATTTTATTCCTGTTCTCACGATTTCTAGAGTAACACTTATGTAATATATTATCAAATTTTAGTCCCTTTGCATTCCATTGCATTCCATTTCATTTCATTTTTGTTTCAATTTCAGGCAGTCAATACATGTTTTTATACATGTATTTTATCCTGCCATTATACAGTCGTCCCCAAAATAATGACTACCATACCCCATGGGTCCCATTTACATTGTCTAATTTAAATCCTATTCTCAAGATAAATTCCTAGATGAACACATGATGTCATATAATAGGATTATCAAATTTTACTCCTTTTGCATTCCATTTTGTTTCACTTTTGTTTCAATATCAGGCGATCAAGACATGTTGCATACCGGTAACTGGTGAGATGATGCTGGACATTTCTGGGCCAAAATGTGAGAGTCCTACTGCCATCTTCTGCTGTTAGAAAAATCTGATAAACTCATCCATCAGAAATAGTGACAGGCTTTCATTTTGCATAGGTTGTAATAAGACTGTATATGCAGCATTGATATTGGGTGTAGAATGTGACAACTTGTCACATTGCGATCTGCTTAACGGGAATGTGGTCACAGTGTAGAAATGCATCAGATAAGTTTGTACATTGCGAAATGTCACATGTATACTTTGTCAGACACCTTGTCCATTACCGGTATGTTGGGTATACTGATGATATGCAGCGTCCAACACCAACTCATCAAGGCACACAGCTGAGAAACATGCTGTTGGACTTCAGCCTCTCTGTACAAATGATCTACAGTACATTGTATTTTATTGTAATTTATTGATGCATGTTCAGTGGAACCTCAATATTATAAGCAGTGATATGACAAACTGTAGTTATAACAAGATCTTGATATACAGGAGTGATATCTCTGGTCCCATAATGTACCTCATTATAACAAGATTCGACTGTATGTCAAATGCACTCTTGTCTCAATTCTTACTCTTACTATGCTCCCCCTCTCTCTTTTGTAATGTAGATCTACTGCATGTTTTAGCAATTGGAAAATGACACTTTCACAACCATACAACTGAAGGTAATTTTGATTGTGTAGAATTGACATGTTGAACAGCTATGTTGTCAATCATGGTCACAAAAAACAAATAACGATCTAATACAATTAAGATGCTGTAGCCTTTCCGGCAATAGCTTCACAGCCTCTATTTAGAGAACAGGACCAAGTCTAGTTACGAACTCATTGAACTGGAATGTAGCTGGCTCATATAGTAGTATTCTGTCATGAACCAGTATTCATTTGTCAAACATTCCTTCCAGCTGATTACACCAATTATATTTTGTAAGCAAATGGAAAAAAAAAGTGTGTTGTGTTTTCTATATGTAGTTGTAGCGGTTGTGGTAATACAGTACATGCAGTATAAATTCATCCTTATTAACAAAAAAAGATTAGCTTCATACAGACAAATGAAAATGCACAAACATACACATATACAGTACACACACCCTCAGTACACTCATGCATATCAGATACAAACACGCATAAACACACACCAACATCAGACACACATAGGATGAATATATCATTGATATATTTGCCCTATGTTTGTCTGATGTTCCCCCTCATGGAATGGATAGAAATATTCCCCTCATAGATATATGTACAGGTAAGATTTGTATGGCATTGTACATATGTATGCGATTTGCATGTTGGTGGGAGTGTTCAAGTGATGCCTGTTTGAAGGTGTTTGTGGGTATGTGTGTAGTATGGCAAAGGGTGTGTGTGTGTGTGTGTGTTGATGTGTGTATAGATAGGAGACCAAAGAAAATTAGTAAAAGGGAGTGAGGAAAAGTAGGGGAGGGGTATTGTACTTACAGGAGTGAGATTGTAAAACCCTACCAGTGTGTTATCTCCATATCCTAATGTTGGAACAAAATGGGATTTATTCCACTGGATCAATGGCAGCTGGTCAGTCAAGCACGCATGAGTGACATCCACATTTGACATCAAATCAGTCCGGAAGAGTTATCTTTTCCACATACATACTGTATATTTCATATCAATATTATGAGACATTCTCATGTAACATTGAATCAAAAGCTTTGTGATTTTTTCTTCACTATACAGAAATCTCTACAGAACTCAAATTTAGGATAGAAATAATATATGTATTACAAGTGTACATATACAAAACAATACAGGTGAGTGATGTTAATCAATCTTTCACACATTTAAAAATGTGTACAAATGTGTGAATAATTATGAATGTCTGAGTCTGAGTGACCTAGCAATTGTTCTTTCATAAGACCCCTGACACTATATTCATAAGAAAAAAACAATGCTTAACTTTTAATGCTTGACTTCAATGATTATGTATGGAGAACTACATGTATAATAGATATCAACAGAATAATTCCCCAACTAGACTTGGCATCGCATTATGAATTCGGATTCTCCCTGTGGATGCATTCCAGGTCTCCGAACTTGAGTAACTGGGCCTAAGTCTGCTTAAACACAGATGAAGATTATGTAAAATGCTAATGCTTAGAACACTTCTTGTTCTCCTTTTTCATAAATCTGTGAATCATATACCAAGAGTAAATTATTGCATTTCTTCTCAAAACTACATGCATATACAATTTTTTTTCAATCCCTTTTGAGTGTGTTGTGTTCTATAATGCATGCACATCTGATTCTAAATTATCTTGTCAAAAATATCAATATTTGATCATAAGAGTGATGAGCTCTAATCTATAACAGCAAACATGCTATGATAAAACCATAGTAAGGGACAGCATTCATGTAGAAATCTTCTAAACTTACCATTTTAATACAACACTAAATATCTCTACAGAATAGTGTTAAGAATGCAAGCTCATCTGTCCATAAATATGGTCATTTATGCTTTAAACATCAACAAAAGAATACACAGATTTCCTTTTGTATCCACATGACTCCTGTATTGCAAATGAATTATGATTTTGCTATTAGAAGGACAATATTCAATTGGCAAAGAAATGGTCTTTGAAACACTATATCAAGTTGGCATCATATTGTTTGTGATGAAATGCTACATACATGTTATACAGACGGGACACGACAGTAACCAAGGTGATCTTATCTTGTCTTTAGATGATCACTCATGAACAGAGCGCATAAGAATGCTGGGTATGCATAACAAAATTTTGAGTGTTTGTTTCCAACATCTGACAGAAGAACAGATGAAAAAATCATTCCACAAAAAATTTGTATCATATTGTACATTATATGAACTTCAATCTCAATTGCAAGGATTCCTGAAACCATCACATCATTTGTCAGGTGCAAATTGTCTCCTGTGATATTCAATAACTTCCTCCCTTGGATGACACACGATGGCACTCACAAGGGGAGGCGTTGAAGGCTGGCAGGATGCAGGAGTTTTGTCATCGTACTCCACAACAGCAGAAAGGACATCATCAACATGTGCTGTAGAAAATTCAACAGAAAGAAACAAAGGGACACACAAAATAGATGGAATTAAGATGTTTGCATTGGTTATTAGCAACAAAGTCCTTGAGGTGTCATGAACAGAAACCACCATTTTGATAATGACATTAAAAAAATCTTTGAAAATTCATATCAAAATTGGGGTTTGTCCTCCTCAATGCAAAGACTTGATTTGAGAATGCCAAAGTAGCCATTGGTCATGGAATGTGGAGTGTTGGTCTTCGGGAATGGAAAACTGACTGCCTCCCTTCTATGACTTCTGATTAGTGGAACAGGCATAAGACCTGCCCCTCCACCCCCCCCCCCAAAAAAAAAAGAGAAAATGTATATCTTGACCTTTTAAAATTGATCATTTTATGTGTACTCAGTGGTCAAGAAAGCCATGCTTCTACAAAGACAAACAAATAATAAAATGTGTAGTTGACAAATTGTGCCATTCTAATATTTTTCTCTTCATTGTAATTGGTCTTGTAACGTGAATTCATTTTCTTCCAATATTGCATAAAATACCTACGCCATTCTTTACGAATCTTCACACTAGCAGACCCGGCCTTGTATTTCGGCTTCACAATCTGGTAGAGCAGATCACCTGTTGCACCTTGAGCTTGCCTCCGGTCTCGATTTGTGTTGTACACTGTAATGCAATGCTGCCAGCTGAACCCTGTAATTAGTAATAGCATAGAGAGGATTGAATAAAAAAAAAATGTCTATGTAGGCCTGTAAGAACATGGTTAACTAGATGCATGTAGGAACTCTTGGGAGAAACAAATACTGTTAATCACAAGTAATAACTGCCATTAGTACTTCCCCACATTCAACATTGTAACCAGGGCAAGTGAAATTGTAATGACGACAACTGAAAATAAACGACTGCAGAAAGTTCCTTGTCTGATTGGAAAGTGACTTTTTTTTTTTTGTACATGTAAACTATGAAATCACATTACATTAGCCAACTAATATATGGGAAACATTTTGGGGCAAGAAAAAAAAAAGGATATTGAAGATTTCACTTGCCTAATGACAAATGGGCAAGTGAAGACAAACAATAATGCCCAGTCCTAGATCAATTCAATCTAATAATTTGTTTTGGAACATACCATCCAACCATTCGGTTACTACCTACAACTCTTTAGAGCTTTATTGGGGAAGCAAGGTAGTCCCACTCGAAACGCCAGACAGAGCTTATCAACCTATCTAAACCGTGAAACTGTTAGTAAAAAATATGATACTAGTAGAATATTAGCAATAGGCCGAGGCCATAACCAGACGCCGTGCGAACCCCGTCCCGATTTATACAGCAACTGGGCTGTGTATAGATCTATCATCTAGTTACGATACTCATCGATAGCTAGAGAGTCGTCTATACAGAACATACCCGACTCTATAGATCTAGAGATTTAGAGTCTCTGTATACATTGGTCTCGTGTTTCTATCTCGACTCTATAGAGTCGTCTAGACGCTGTAAAGAACATACCCGCTTTCTCTCCAGCTTCAGAACTGCTGATCCGCTTTGTTTTTCAGCTCTCTGACGATGGGATTGGCTTCCAGTTCCCAGCTTGATGACAGGGATAGCTATGGGCTGCAGGATCCTCTTTTTGGGCACAAATCCTAGCCGAGTATACAGCCCCTCCTCTACTAGTTTACATGTAGGCCTACTTGGCTCCACTCCTCCAAGCGATCACTGCATACGAGGCTGTACAACCCGACGACTATTCATTGCATGCATCCCACTGCACTGCACTGCTGGGCTCGCTTCAGCAAATGAAATGAGTCTCAAAACCCAATTCTTTCGAATGGCGTCATCTTTAGCCTAGGGAAGTTGTGCAGACTTACACCCATCTTTTGTGTCTTTGCTGCGGTGACGACACACCTCCACGGCATTTTCTTGAAATATTTTCTCTAACTTTCCTACAAATACACAAGACTCACTGCACAGTGAAGTACGGTATACGGCGAGACAGTCGGCACTATGAATACCCCCTCGTACGTCAAAGTGTCACCTGACAAGGCACGTGACCGGTCCTTGCTTTTTCTGGGGGCGTTCCCGACTACCCGAAAAATGAGCGATTTAGGCGATTTCAACTGAGTTTTTTGAAGTTCACAGATCTCGTTGAAGAAAAGCATATGCGATTTCTAATAGTATTGACACAGTATTTTCATATGATCATGCATTATAAAGTTAAAAGACTGCCCCTTTAAAATCTGCTCTTTCAGAATATGGTCTTAACTGAAAATTCCTGTCTGTCGACTTTGTGTTTGTTTTGTGGTGCAGGGTCACATATCATATGTGTCCTGCACCTCATGCCGACTCTTGCCTTCCTCTAGGAACCTTTCCACTGTGTTGTCTGAACTCTACTTGTCTGAGGCTGCGTTTATCAACTTTCCCCTGTTTAAATGGCTTTCGATAGCCCTTTCGATAGCCCTTTCGAAAGCCCTTTCCATAGCCCTTTCGAGAGCGTTTTCCAAAGCCCTGACTGCCTGTACTATTAATGTACCGCTTGTTTTCTAAGAAGGGACGGCGAAAAGCAATTACCATCATAAAGACATATCATCCTTTGAGAGTGACGAGTCTTGATACAATGCCACCTGAATCAATTGTCTTCCTATCTGTGAGGCAGCTCCAGTTTAGCACATACTTCAAATACTTCTGAGTGGCGGCATGAGAAATGCATGGTTGCGTAACCGCAGTAGGGCGACCTAAAGGGCTTTCAAAACAGCTTTGCGTTTATCAACTTCGAAAGGCTTTTACAAACAGGTTTCTGATAACCTGTTTAGGAAACCTGTTTGGATCGTCACAAATTAGGGGTTTTCGAAAAGGCTTTCCTAAAGGGCTTTCAAAACAGCTTTGCGTTTATCAACTCGTGAAAATTCCTTGAAAGCTGTTTGGATAACCTGTTTCTGCCGAGAAAGGAGAGTTGATAAACGCACCCTTTCGTAAAAGGCTTTCCTAAAGGGCTTTCAAAACGGCTTTGCGATTATCAACTCGTAAAAATTCCTTGAAAGCTGTTTGGATAACCTGTGTCTGCCGAGAAAAGGGGTTGATAAACGCCGCCTTAGATTGGTCTTCTTCTCCTGTTATCTAACATTGCTGATGGCACAATGAAGACTTGAAGACAATGAAGAGATCTCGCTAGCGCCTGGCATAGCCTCGCTTGATCAGTACGTCATCTGTTTCCAACAGGGACGCGTGCTCTATCAAGATTTATACAGTGCGTACTTAGCATTCAGACTGCAATGTATTGTGCACAGTTTTGCCATAGGTTTCTTGTGTGGAGAACTTACACGAATCTGTATAATGTGGGACTGTAATAGAGATTGCCGTGTGCTATGAAAAGATCGTACATATGGGTCAATTTGCATCTATCTTATCTAAGTCAAAATGGTAAAATATGAAGTGAAAACATTCAGGATAGGGATTTCAACATCGTTAAATTCTGTGAATTGGTATAATTCGAGTAATATCGGCCTCATAAATGATTTGTAAAGTAGATGAACACAGCACATAAGGTGCAGCAGTTGTAACTGTTTACTGAGCACGAGTACAGTTTTACACGTAAAATGCAGGTAGCCAAAAAAAAAAAAAGATATATATATATATATATTTTTTTTTTTTTTTGGGGGGGGGGGCTAATTTACGACCAGGAGCACCTGTACAATTCTGCCCCCCCCCCCCCCCAAGGAAAAACGCAATATCTAACATTTTTGGCGATTTTCACTTTTTTTGCATAAATATAGTTAGTGGGCAATCCTTCTTATATGACATATTCAGATTTTTGAAAAAATGTTTAGAAAGCCACTTTTCCGTAACTGCCAAACGCAGTATCTACACTTAACTTGCACTTTCCCCAAGGAAAAACGCAGTATCTACATGATGAATATTTCCCCAAGGAAAAACGCAGTATCTTCAAAGCTAGTCTTAGTTACCAGACACTGTTATTTATATATGTGAATACTTTGCCGGTTGTTCTGTAATTTGAACGTAAATTACTTTCTTTAGATATACTTACTCAATAATAAGACATAATGTTCAAAATATCTAACCGAAACAATACTGATTAGTAAATATTTTGATGAGATCGTGATCCTAATATAAAACACAGTGTGTGATTAAGACTAACCGAGTGCACATTAAACAATACAACACAACACTGACAGCTTGCAGACTCTAGCTGCACTGATGCTGTGCAGCAGTCAGCACAGGGCCCGGCTAGTCAGCATACAGTGGGAGTGTGTACTTGGAATAAAACAAAATGTTGTCGTGGGGAAAATTACTCGTGAGCCTAGCCCTCAAGAAAAATTTATCTGCAGATAATGAGTAAGTAATTCAAAACTATTTCAATATTGAAAGAATAAAGCTGATTGTTTGTCACACGAAGCGAAGTAAACACAAATCCATGTTTGTCACACGAAGCGAGGTAAACACAAATGCATACATTTGTGTTTACTTCGCTTCGTGTGATAAACGATCAGCTTTATTCTTTCATATTCTACCTCAATGATGAACATTATCCGTACTATTTCAATATTAACTTGTTGTGAAGTAACTTTGTTATGCCTAGACCCTTGTCAAAATTCCTCAGGCTCCGAATCCGAAAGTTTCGTCGAAAGGCAATAGATCTATTTTGTTGTATCGGATAAACGTCAGGTTATGTAACATGTTACACCCTCCCTTAGGCCTTAGATCTAGGTCTACGTAGGCCTATTTTAGACTTGTCTAGACAGTAAGGTTTGAGTCTTGCGTCTCTTTTCTAATGTTAGACTTAACGTTAATCAGAACTTTCAGGGTCCGTATTCCGAAAGCCTAAAGAAAGATCTAGTGTAGGACTTGAATAGGCCTACTCTAGGGCAGGCCTGTACGGGCTGTAGTAAGAAGTCCAAAATTTAACCACTTTTTAGAATCCTAGACCTAAGTCTAGTGAAGTGTCAATGTTCAATTATCTACTCCATACCATACTGTCTTAAAATTACATAGTTGACAGTAGATTAGGGTCCATGTGAAAAATAGGTACCCCCGGTAAATGGACAAAATAGAGACAGTTAAGAATAAGTTGTATTTTAATTCTTATCGGATCTAGACAGTGTCTAGACCCTAGTGAGACTGGGTTGCGTAAAATGCATGCATGATCCCATGCTGCTACAACTAAAAAAAAAAAAGTTACATTACAAATTTACATGACGTCAAACTTAGGTTCAATCCAGAAGGAATAGGCCTAGAGTCAGAGAGCGGATGTCACTTCATTCTAGACCGGTTCTAGATGTATTTTTTTTTCTAATCAAAGAGTCCTGGCTCGTGTAGGGCTTAAACCTTCTGCAGTTCTAACGTTAGGCTATTTTTGTTTTTTCTGTGAGCATCGTGCATGTATAGCCTGAGGCGGTAGACTCGTGTAGCCTGCTACGTAGCCAGCCTAGAATAAACGATATAAAAACTAGACCTAGTCTAGATCGATCTAGGTGCAGACATCCGATTTAGATTTATTTTGGTCTAGACAGACTGTAACCTAGACTGTACAGATCTAGATCTAGTATTCTAGATGCTAGTTAGCGGCTAGGCCATGTAGCATCACATTACAGCCCTGGCAAGCTTCATATTAAACACGTATTGACGTAACGTTAGGCCTACAGCAAGATCGGTCTGGGATACACTTTTAAGCAAAACGTTCCAAGAACGATCTGTTATTTAATAATCTTATGAAGCCTGTTCTGTAATTAGGGCATAAATGGGGGGGGGGTGGAGGACGCATCCCCCAGGGCCCCAGGAACAATGATGTATACATGCATACATAATTATGGCAGAAGATTAATCCTAGTCATTCCGCTGTAGATACTGCGTTTTTCCTTGGGGAAATTCGTTCTATTGTAGATACTGCGTTTTTCCTTGGGGAAATCAATCAATTGCGTGGGGTTTCCCCAAAGTATCTACATTTTCATCAATAACTGAAAAACAAAACAAAAACACAAAATGATATTTTCCAGGAAAATTGGTAGCTAGATAGACTAAAATTCCACAATGAAGGAATTTTTCAAAAGAGTATATTTTCCAGGGGCTTTGGCAAAAATATAAAATGGTGAATATCTCGGTTGTTTAGAAATGGAGCTGGATGTAGATACTGCGTTTTTCCTTGGGGGGGAGGGGGGCAGAATTACTAATACATGCACCAGTGACATTGAGCAATACCGGCCCGCGGTTATTTTTTTTTTTTGTTTTTTTTTTTAGACGGCACAGATTAGGGCATGGCACGTAAAACTTATGGGAAACACGTTGGGTTAGGGTTAGGGTTTAGGGTTAGGACTAGGGTTTGGTTTAGGGTGAGGGCTAGGGTATAGGATTAGGGTTTGGTTTAGGGTTAGGGCTAGCTAGGGTAAGGGTTAGGTTTGGGATCAGGTTTAGGGTTAGGGTTAGGGTTTAATGGTTAGGGTTAGGGCTAGGGTTAGGGTTAGGGTTAGGGTCCCCAATCTGTGCCGTCTAAAAAAAAAAAAAAAAAAAAAAAATCACGCTACCGGCCCCAGATTTGTCATGTGGGAGTTGTGATGGATTGTGAAATCAATAATTACTCTAGCCCACTAATAACCGATCATAGATTTCAATCAACTAAAATTATGTTTCTGATTTACGAAAAGACTTATGATTGATATTTAATTTATGATTGATTGCAATGACTTGAAATTTATTAAATGAAAAGTAACAGATGTAGGACGAGCCTGATTTAGAATTTTGGCGCAATCCGTGAGGCGACTTCCCCCCCCCCCCTCCCTCCCTAACCTTAACGTAGACGAGCCAAAAGTGTTACTTCATCGAAGATGATCAAGAGCCTGGCCTACTGCCCTGGACAGTACTTCCACTGTCAATGTGAAGTATCTTCCCGATTCGTTAAAGGACAAGTTCACCTACATAGACATGTGGGTTGAGTAAATAATAGTAGGACACATCAGTGAGAGTTTGAGCAAAAGCTGACAATCCGATCAAAAGTTATAAATTTTGAAGTTTCTGCTCAATCACGGCTGGATGAAAAGACTACTATAGCTTGTGATGTCACGTGAGTAAAACGTTGTAAAGAAAGAATAAAGAAAATGTTTAACATAATTTCCATTTTTTTGCGTACTATAGGAACACTCGACTTCTTTCTTTCAAAGGGCAGGGGGAATAATATTACCGTTAACATACATCAGTAGAAAGGTGAAGAAATGTGCACTTCATTCAAAAAGTAAAGTTTTGTGAAATTCTCTTTTTATTTTCCTTATATAGTTGTAAGCATGTGACATCATACACTGTAGTAGTCTTCTCTTCCAGCAGTGACTGCGCAGATACTTAAAATATTCGTAACCTTTGAACTGATTGTCCAATTTTCCTCAAACCTTCACTGATGTGTTCTACTAATGTTATGAAGGTTGACTTGTCCTTTAATACGCCATGCTAAATACTTACTAGGCCAACATTATACCTGCATTAGGGAACTTTCACAGAATTTGTAGGCGCTGAGTTCCCCATCCTGAATATTTTTACTGCGTATTTTAATGCATGTATTTTGACTGACATGAAGTGGTCAGAAATTCACCTATAGTACGAATCAACTTATCTTCGTTATCGCGCGCAACAATTTCTATTACCGTCCCATGTTCAAAGTGATATTTTATATTCAATTACAATTTCAATTTCACAGAGATTTTTTTTTTCATTTTAGAAGTGAAATCCAACGCTGTGATGCACACTTTATAGTGGAATGTTTCGAAATTTGTCAATCAAAAGTAAGACAAATGAATAGTGAAGGACAATGGTTTACGTGGTACAGTCACCTATGTATCCGCGTGTGTGTCTTTACTTTAATTATTATTACTAAGCCTAAGGAGATTGAACAAAGGGGGAGGACACAATTATGGAAGGGGTTTTCCTCTCTCTCCGGCGAAGGAGCTTCTACATTTTCAGAACTGAAACTCATCTATCTGATCCCCGCTTCTTGGTTTTGTGATGCAGGGTCACATAATATATGTGACCCTGCATTACACAACCAACAAAAAGTCGCCAGACATGGATTTTTTCAGCTAAGGGCAGATTCTGAAAGAGCAGACTTTACAGCTTTCAAATGTAAAATTCAATTCAAATTGACTCCGCTGACCTATCTAAATACTTAAAAGAAAACACGCGGTTTTGAAAAATGTAAACTGAGAAAAGAGGCTCTGAAATACATGGTCTTTCAAGTGGTTAATCTTTACCAAGTTGCACTAGCTCTGTGACAAAACACAGGATGTAAAGTACCGGAGCAGCAACAATGAAGACATTATTTGAATAAGCTGAAATTGATCATGCTCTGAACACATTATGTCCATGATTAACGCCAATTTTCAAAGCAGTAGTATTATCCTTTCACAAGTTGTTAGACTTGAAAATGAAGGGTGTGCAAAGGATTTCAAGAAATGAAAAGGGGACTCTAAGACATATCCGATCAATAACTGCTCAAAACACGCTTTCACATCAATGGTAGGTTCCCAAAGTAAAGAATAATGTAGAGGAACTATTTATAGCTCTACAGAAAATATGAAAAACTCAATAGTGACTCGGTTGACGAATTTTACCTTTTTTGAGTCATCACGTAAAATCAAGGGTTGCGAATTTTTGTTCGTTTTGTGATGCACGGTCTGTCCCTCACACACACACACACACACACACACACATATATATATATATATATATATATATATTTGTTATCTTTGTGTGTGTGTTTAGACGGGGTGTTCTTTGAAGTATATTAGGGTTTTCGTTGAATTACTTTGACATAAGCAGAATATTCCAGCACGGCCCTAATCTGGCAAAAGGGTCTATTTGCACATACACCCTCGAAAAACTTTCCGAGATAATCGACTTTGAAGTTTGAGCATTTAATTTACTTGTAGAAAGGTTGAGAATTAATTTTAGCTGGTGGACTCTGTTCTGTCACTTAGATTATGTTTCAAAGATTATTCTTAGTCGTTTTTCATTATTTTAATCCATTTCCTTTTTTTTTAAGAACTGATTTAAGGCAGATACACCCTTTTGCCAGATTAATCTCAGAAGCAAAGGCAGTGAAATTCATCTGGCAAAAGTGTGTATGTTCACATACACCCTAGTGAAAGTTGGTCTTAATCTGGCAAAAGGGTGTATCTGCACACACAACGTTTTGCCAGATTAAATGGTGACGGAAAATGTATTTATTTAATCAGGCAGAAGGATCTATCTACACATACACTCTTTAGCCAGATTAAATGAGAAAAAAAATGTGTTAATTTAATCTGGCAGAAGGGTCTATCTGCACATACACCCTTTGGCCAAATTTAATGAGGGATGGAAGGCGCATGGCTCTGGTGGAATTCTGGTGCAATTACAGGGTCGATCTGCACATACACATATTTTTCCACATGGGGGTGGGGGGGGGGGGGATGCCAGCTGGAAATTGTGTAGGTTTGTGGCAGTTACATAACTGTAGGGTGTATTTTCTGCATAGCCTATCAATTTATTCTTGGTCCATAATTTGTAATCGATACTAAAGTCTTGTTTATCTTTCAGTGTATCTATTATGGATTTTAATTTATTTCGCTAGAAATGATGAGGCAACGATGGGGAATGTATTATGGAAATGTCTCTGGTCGACATTATCTATCTATATATGTACATATATCTATATCTACATGTATCTACAATATAATATAAACATAGACCTACATGTCCAATATAAAACAAAAGATAAAAATACATGTATTCAACATTTTATAATTATTTTAGGAGCCAATTAAATTATACGCGTGAGCCATATTGTTTGCTTTTTTGCACATATATGAATCCGTGTGTGTGAATGCGAACATGATTGTGCATACGTTTGTTAACTTAGAAAGACCTAACACTTTATCAGGAACCTGGTCCTAATCTAGGTGGTTCTAGCGGCTGTCGCTTAACCCTAATCCCATTGGGTTGTTTTGATCACTCGAGTCCATGGGGGGGGGGGGCATTTTGGCCTCCCTCTCAGATCTCAGCAACCAATTGACCGATTGACTTGAAAATTGGCACAGTCGTAAAACAAGTCATGTAGAATAGGAATGTAAAAAAAAAATCTGACGTTTATTTTTTTATTTATTCAAAGTTTGAATATGCAAATTTTGGACGAATTTTGGGGAAAATGGGATTATCATCTCAAATCATGAGTAACATTTCTTTGAATGTTGTAGCAATGGACTACTGAAATGTCTCTTTCACATACCAAATTTTTTTTTGGGGTAGAGATACACTTTTTTAATAAATCACACACATCAACACCAATGTGGCTCCTAAGATAATTATGTTATTAAATGTTGAGTTCATGTATTTTTATCTTTGTTTTACATCTAACGTGTTGTGTTTGCTTTCCAATTAATGTTTGTATTCACCTTATTAGCCAAATTGAATCACTGAAGGTCTCAGACCGAAAGCTTTGAAAAATATCATTCATTCAAATATATTCCACAAACATGATTTTTTGTTTCCATTTTCTGCCCTGTAGGCAACGTTCTTATATATATATATATATATACATATATATATATGTGTGTGTGTGTGTGTGTAAAGAGTGACGTATACTTGTAACTGTGTTTCTGTAGCCTATTGTACGGTGTTCAGTAAATATATTTGATCTTGAGTTTGTATAAAGTTAACGCAAATGCAAGAAAATGATAGGAAAATGAATACAAAAAGGGACAGATTCCACTCAAAATTGGGGTATTACCCTCAAACTGTGTCTTTCTTACATTTTTAATGATTCTAAACGTCCTCGCTTCTTGATCATATATATATATGTATATATATATATATATATATGTATATATATATATATATATATATGTATATATATATATATATATATATATATATATATATATATATATATTGGGGGGGGGGGGGAGAGTAGTGATGGCCAAAGACAGGTCAGAGATATAAACAGGAAAGATGACATTTTAGCATGCTCCCAACAGACCATCACTTATATTGATTTTTTTTCCACTCTCTGGGGACTATTATTCAAGGAGGCACAAATCATGCTCTGTAATCATACAGCAGCTGTAATCACACTCACTTTCACTATAACCGTAAAACTGTCAAAAATACAACAGGTTTAGGACTCAGCTGTTTATAGTAATTAACTACAAAGATTAAATTCAAGTGAGCTTGAGTAATGAATTTTAATTTCAAACAATTTTTTTTTCTCAATTATAATACAATTAAATGATGCTATATACGGGTCCGGAATGGTACATATATATATATATTTTTTTTTTTTGACGTTTGCGATGAAATGCAATCATGAAAACATATAATGAACAACAATGTAATTATCCCATTGATTTCATATTAAACACACACACATAAAATAGCATGAATGCCTACCTGCATGCATGCTCACAGGCCCCTAAAAGCTCTGGGGTTGTAGTTGCTAAATGTAATGCTTTATGAGACTTATACAAGTATATTTTGAACATTTGACCACAAAGGGTTGTGATGGAAGGAAAAAAATCATGAACATTGCAATTACTAATTTTTGCTATGTGGATAATAGAGTTTGTATGTAAATTGTTGTGTGTTTTCTCAGAAGCATGTTCCACAAAATGTTAGCATATTGTACAAAAATGTCAGCATGTTGCACACAACTTTAGCATGTTGCTGCAACATGCTAACTCGCCCCCCCCCCCACCACCCCCTGCATGTATATCAGATTCTGCAACTAATACTGTATATTTTTGCCTATGATAACTAACAGTGACTGCAGAAATGTAAACATGTTTTTAAGATTTTCCTCCAAAATCGTACACCACTCATGAGTAAACACACGTTTGTGAAACTAATACTTGACTAAAAGTCCAAACATGAAGGGAAATTTGTCCCCGCTTGCACACCAGCAGGTTGGCATTATTCTGGATCTGTATACCACTTTAGTCCCCTCCTTCTTCCAAGCAGAAGAAAATTCAATATTTAACAATGCTCTGACAATTTGCTTGAACCTACAGGCACAATATTAAAACCAATGAAACTTCATTCAACAACCAATTAAAATTTACAACATCACACCTGTTTGTAAACATGAGTCACATCTTCCGATATGCTTATAGGGCTATCATTTAAATTCAAATTTTGAATTAAATTTGAATTGAATTGAATTGTTATCGACATTACAATTTTTATTTACAGTTCAAATTTTACATGAAATGCACACAAGATGTCAATGTCCTCTTGATTTCATACTACATACATGTACAATTGAAAAGTTTATTTCATTTCTTTGTGAGTGATGTAACATTTTCAAGATGATTAAAATGGAAGTCTCCTGGAAAATTTCAGTTCTCATTTTGACACTAATATCTATGAAACACTACACTTCATTGCAAAGTTGCACCTTGAAAAGGCTGGAAGCTACATGTATCCATGGACGTTCACAAAATGTGCAAACATATCAATTCATTCGAATAAGAAGTTTGGTGAAAATGTTGAAATTATTGACGTATCAAATATCTGCATGAAGCATTATAAACTATTTTGATGCAGTTATCGTATTCTCATCTACATTATCCTCACAACGGAACAATGGTTCCATACATATATGTGAATGTGAAATCACTCGCTCATGGCTCCAGGCTCAATCTCTCACCTTTGATTTTCTACCTTAAGTAAACTTTAGTAAAAAATCATTCATGACATTCTCCTGCGGAAATGTGCAACATTTTGGGTTTACTTGGATATGAGAAAGCGTAGCTTGGGTTTATTTTCCCTTTAATCCTATGGCCTTTCTCGGCCATATCTTTAGGTTTTCCCGAATATGTATTTCTTTTCAAGCGATGTAACATTTTCATTTTTTTTTTTTAAATCGAAGCCTTCTAATGCACAACGTCAGTTATATTGACACTCTAAATCTCATTACACATATAGTATATCAGAATCTACGATTAATGTATGTTAGGCCCATTATAACAGTGTCTGCAAAGGGGACATTTGGGCATTTTCACAGAAATGGGGTCCATTTCAAAGACATTAGGTAATCTTATGTTTCTAATGTGCATAACCCTCCAAACACTCTATCACCGTATAAAACTATTTTCAACTAGAAATGTCGCTAAGGCGACTGGTATGCCTCCGCCATAATGTATGATTTTCCTAATAGGTCTATAGTACATGTGGAAAATGTGTGATTATATTTTCACAAAATTGGCAAAATGTTAAAATGACAAGTTTGTCACAAATGTGTTGAATGTTCACCTTCCTTGACCTAGGTTTAATTGGATGAATAGGAGAGCATGTATTTGGGGATTTAAGGACTTTAACATGACTTTGCCCATTCATAAGTTTATGCAGTGAGTAATTTTCAAGGTATGGAGAAAAAGTGCCATTTCTGTATTGAAAAGTACATTGTTACCATTTTCATCTGGCCTTTGACTCTAAAATTCATAGGATAATCACTGTCAAGCAGAACATGCATAAATATGTAGAAAGTTTCAAGATAACTTGAGCCACTTCTGAGATATGGAGGAAAAAGATAGTTCAGCACTTTCCCTTGATCTTTAACCTTTTGACTTTTGAGGCAAAAAAAAAAAAAAGTTTCCAGAGAATCTCTATTAGGTTATACATGCATACACCAAGTGTAAAAAAAAAAAATAATAATAATAATCCTGCTGGCATTGCATAAATATGATGGAAATAGTAAAATGTTGAAGTGTTGCCCTGGACCTTTGACCCCTGACCTTTGACCTCATGAACCCTAAATTCTCTAGGTAATCACTGCCAGTCAGTTCATGTATATATACTATGTTCCATGAAGATACCTTGAACAATAATTTCCAAGTTAGGGAGCAAAAAGTGAAGTTTTGATATTGTTTCTTGACCTTTTGACCTTTGACCTCATGACCCCAAACTTTCACCAGAGAATCTTAATTGTGTAATACATGTATACATTAAGTTTTAAGAAAATATCCTAAGGCATTGCATAGATATGGTGGAAATAGTGAAATTTTACGTATTTGACCTTGACCATTTTGACCTTTGACCTTGAGCATGAGCACCCAAAAGTTGACAAGCACAACTTGACCCCCTAATACATATACAAGCCAAGTTTCATTAGGATACCTTCAAAGGTTTTTTAGTTACGCTGTCCACAAAATTCCTTTCCGACGGACGGACGGAAGGACGGACGGACGGACGGACGGACGGACAACCCGAAAACATAATGCCTCCGGCACCATTTCGTGGCGGAGGCATGAAAACATAAAAATAGTGAGCGTATATGTAACAGGACTGGTGGACAGACATTTGTGTACTAATGCATGTATGACAGTCAAATTAAATACCTTCTATGGTAAATGATAGGGTGTATGTGCAGATTGACCCTTTTGCCTGATTAGATTAACACATTTTCCCCATCATTTAATCTGGCTAAAGAATGTATGTGGCAGATAAATCCTTTTGCCAGATTAACACCATTTTTTTAAGGATGTATGTGCAGATACACCCTTTTGCCAGATTAAATACCAGTAAAATGATGAAAATTGATTTTGGTAACCTCTGGTATCTCGAAAACTAAAGCCCGAGCACCAATGAGAGTTGGCCAGATGAAAATTTTGACCTCAAAAACCCTAAAGATGAAAAAAAAATGGAAATTTTGCAGATACACCCTTTTGCCAGATTAGGGCCGAGCAGATAAAAGTCTTTATGTTGACACCGTTATCGTCATTGTAGTTTATATCAGATCTAATTTGACTGTGCTTGCAGTGTTCGACGGATTAACGAAGTTAAATGAAACGTTTTCTTCCAGAATTACAGAATGAATAAATTGGTCAAGGGTACAGCCTTTATTCTTAACAACAACAAAATCGACAACCAAAAAAGAGAGGACGGGATCAGAGGTTGACGTAAAAAATGTAAAACACGTGTTCGAAGAAATCGGTTACCACGTCATAACACAACAGGACCGTACTGCAGATGTAAGTTCTTGAACAATATCTGATAAAGCTTGAGAATACTCATTTTAAGCAGATAACCATCGGATTCTCAGTGATTGTGATCACTCAATTCTCATAGATAGAAACTATGAAACTATAATATTTATCACTTTTTCATTTGCCTTCATATGAATATACCAAAGCCACAGGTATTTTGTCAAACTTTCACTTTCAGAGAGTACAAGGACATAAACCATGTGTTTGTTTTTTTCAAAGGATCTTAGTACATTCCTTGATAAAGGCGCTTCTTGTAATGACTGTATAAATGTTGATAAACTAGTCGACCCATCTTAAGCTCAGCTGTGAGGATTGCGCTTGATCATCATGCGTCAGACAAAGTGCGGATATTTAAACACAGACGTCACCCGGTTTAGTGATGATAATAATAATATCCTCTACTTCGTAGAACGGAAAGGAGAAAGGAGAAAGTGAAATCCCCTGAAGTACTTGGTCAAGAAGGCTTTCCTTACTGCTAAATCTGAATATTTTAAAGATAAGCTCTGAAGCTGTACTCTTAAGTCTGCTTTTCGAATCACCAGTTCTCTCCTTAACTGCAAGAACGCTGTTTTACCAGCTCGGGATTCGCCTGTAGATGTGAGCAACCAGTTTGCATCCTTCTTTTCTGATAAGATCACTGGCATTAGCTGTGATGTTAGTAACCAGTGCAGCAACCTAGTCTTAAATCACATGTACGCATGCCATATCAGCAAACTAAACGAGAATTTGAGTTTTCTGAGGTAATTGCTACTGAACTTATGTTCTGTTTTTATTCTATTTTAACCGTTTTCAGAATATGATATCAAAAAACAAAAATTTGAGACAGCGACTCACTCGAGCAGTATAATCATTTAATCATATGCATTATACAGGCATCTTACAACGAGAGGTGCAACACATTGCATGATTACATATTACCGAACTGTAATGTACTGTAAACCAGTAAAATGTCACGACAACGTACATCTTACTAAACTTGGTTAACAACTAACACTGAATTGACTGCTTTTTCGATGCATTTTTTCTTCATGTCATAGGAGATCAAAGGCGATCTTACCTCGCTAAAGGACAATATTCGGAGATCTGACACTTCGGTCGTTCTCGTGTTCATGAGTCACGGAAACAGCAAAGGAATTTTGGGGAAGGATGGAAAAGTCATCAGTGTGGAAACAATCAAGGAAAAGTTTTCCGGGCGAAACTGTCCTAATTTAAGGGGAAAACCCAAAATATTTATCTTCCAGGCTTGTAGAGGTAGTAAGTGCTCAGAGTCAGATTATTATTATTATTTCTTTTAATTTCGTCTCAAATCATTGTTTAAAGGGAACGGATAGTTGATTCACAAGATATCACACGTTATGGTGACATGTTAGATTTTTCAGCTTATAGAATGTTAGTATAGCCACCAGTAAACATAACCCCTCTCACTGATTTTTTTTTTTTTTTTTTTTTTTTGGCTTGGTTGAAAAAAAGTAGGCCTACCCATTAAGATGAATAGAATGGTTAACTGTATCAAAGTTGTCCGTCTAATTAGCAGGAAATTTTTAAACGCAATGTATCATCTCAACATAGGGCCTATATCTCCACGATGGTTGTATTCAATTAAAATACAACCTGATCTGTTTTATATATCTGTACACCAGGCTGTCAAGAGAATAACAAATATGAGTATTATCACACATTCTACTGATAAGCATTTTGCCCTGCTGCATCTTTTGTCATTGCCCATGGCGACGATAAATCGTCGGTCGCATTACGAACCGGCGAATGTTCGAATTTGCGCGAAAACACGATTACGAGATAATCGCGTTTAAATAATCGGGACTTCTTTAAACGTGTAAAAACGTGTCTTATAACCACACATTGATGATAATATTAAGAGAGTGATGAAAGCGGAATTTTCTGCTTTGTTTGATACTAAATATTACTTTGTAGCCGCACCTGGGGCTCTGTGGTGGAGTGATGCAAAGTACGTTTGCCGGTTCGTAAAACCCCCCATTTCAGCGTTTTACGTAGATCGTGTACTAAAGAGCGGGCATTACGAACCGGCAAATGTATACATTTGCCGGTTCGTAAAGCCCATGCTCAATACGTGTGGACTTCAGCGAGTGCGCATCACGAACCGGCGAATGTAACATAAAATGGCGCGTATCATAACACATTCCGCACGCTTAGGTGGTACGCGCACAGTGTAATGTATACATTCGCCGCTCTAGGTAGTGGGATTGTGATTCATTCATGTTCATTCATGTTCATTCATGTTAGTTGTATCATAATCATGGATATTAGGAAAGTGTAACAAACACCACAGTTATTTTCTCAAACTATACAACCTACCTGTACTTTTACACATTAATTGTTGATGCGAGTAATGTTATCACACTGTGCAATGGGTTTTTGATTGGATGAGTACCGTTCTAAAGTGTGCCTGGTAGTCACTACAGGGCTGCCAACTCTCACCGTCACTGAGAGTGAGACTCACTCATTTTGGTCCTTTCTCACTCTAAAACTTTATTTCATTTGCATGCATTTCTATTGATCTCACTCATTTTGCCTCCTAAATCATAGCATTGGCCTATGGGGGTCTCACTCTCAACTAGTTTCAAATGTTGGCAGCCCTGTCACTATCTATAAATAAAGTGTTAAATTCATTGCCAGTATCAGTATTGAGAGAATATAATTACACCCATACAAACACAAACATACACAAACACACACTATACACGCACATACCAAAACCAGTAAACACACTTGAACCCACACACACAACCTACTTTCTTTACACATTAATTGTTGATGCCAGTAATGTTATCAAACTGTGCAATGGGTTTTTATTGATTACTAGATGAGTACTAAAAGTGTGCCTGGTAGTCACTGTCTGTAAAAAAGTGTAAATTCATTATCAGTATTGAGAGAATATAATTACACTCATGTAAACACAAACATACACAAACACACACTATACACGCACATACCAGTACACACACTCGAACACACACACACATACCCTCTTACAAAGCAGTCATAATCACCTCATTCTCCCAATTACACGTGTATCTGTGTCTCTCTAACTCCTCTTTTTTTCTATTCTCTTGTTCTTTTCTTTTGTTTGTTTTCTATTCACCAGTCCCCAAGTTCGTGAAAAATTCTGCAGTTTATTAATTCAAAATGCACCATACCACATGTGTGTTCATAATTACATACAGTAACTACAACAACAACAAAAAAAAAAGCATTCTCCTCAAACTTCCAGATATAACCTGTAAATTAGTGATTTCTTTTTTTTTTCATTTTCGACAGCTCACAATAATTACATTGTACACTGTTATTACAATACATTATATTACAATTAATACAAAATAAATGTGACATTCTCCATGATACTTCACAATGTAATCTCACTTGGAAATTGATGAGAAGTTAGGCCTTTGTTGCATTTCAGAATTGTGTTCTGACCACTATAAAAGTGGTGCAATAACATGTACAAAATACAAAATTCTCCCAACACTTCACGAGGCAATCTGACCTGTAAATTGGTGAGAAGTTCTGCATTTCTTCGACTTCACAAATGTATTATAGTAGTACGCGTGTTAGTCACAAATAGTGCAATAACATGATCAAGTGTACCATTCTCCTCACACTTCACAAGGTAATTTTGCCCAGGGTTGAATTAATGAAAGTGATACCCAATATGTTTATAAACATGAGTCTACAAACTTTAACAGTCTGCCAACTACTGGACTGATGGGAGAAGAGTAGTGTACGTCATTTGTCTCTTTTTGCTGTCCTTAGGATGGGGGACAACATGACAAAGTGTTAATAACATGTCTGGCTACCCATTCTCTTTCTGGGACCAGAATTTTCAAGGCATGATAATATTGTGTGATAGACATTCTGTCATTTTCACTGAGGCAATCATAGCCGAAAGAATTATGGTTACGTGTTGAATCACATCTTTGATGGTTAAAATGTGTTCTACCATCTACAAATATTTCTGACTTTTTGTAGGCTTCCCCACTGTTCAGCTTTTCTTTGACAATTCTGTTTTAGATTCCATGATTTTTTTCATGACAACTGAAGATCTATCAGGAATAGAACTGATATCAGTACCTATAGATTCTTCCATGTGAAAATCTTCTGGCTTTGCACTGATATCTATCTTCCACTCCCTCAAAAGCCTGAATGGCAGTAGTTTCCAAATTTGCAATGAAGAGACAATAAATGGAATACATACTGGAACACTACACTTTATTTCTATTGTTTCTTTTATATTTGAATAAGGTCCTCCCGAAGTGATCAAAATTGGTCAATTTATGTGAAACTGTGTTGAAATTATTGAAAGCATGTAGAAAATATGGAACACTGAAGATAAAACAATTACCAGAAAGTATTACAAACTTGATCATGCATCAAGTCTATATTTGTACAAGGCATTATGAGCAAGAAATTCACCAATAATTCCCTTTCTTTTCCTTACAAGAAACATGTAGTTTGCCTAGATGATCTTTATTTTAGGAAAGTTGGTCAACAGTTAGTGCACTAGATATAATAATGTAAATACAACCAGATGTATACCCACAAGACTAGATAGAGGGCAGTGTAAAATACATACGGCATATGAATATGCTGTACTTCCATTACACTTCACAAACATTTTTCTATTGCTTTCCTGTGTCCGGTTACCATCAAAATCGGTTCTTCAATGTCTGACAGGGACATTGCTTTTCTCGAGATTTAACAGTTTTCCATCATCCAGCAAGGTTCAGTATTCTTTGTAATCTGAAATAAGAAAATTAAAGGAGTGGAGGACTTAGTGCGCTTTCAAATTGAAATCAGGTACACCTAATGCAAGGAAAACAAATACATAATTTGATGAAACTGCCAAGTCTGGTTACTTCATTTACTGTGTGTTTTTTTTTTTAACTATTGTTTGCAGAAGACAAACTATTTTCTTTAAGTTTTACAGGTTGCCTGCCACAAACTTTTTTTTTTTTTTTTTACAAGAGTGAAGGATAAAAGAAAAAAAAAAGATAATCAAAGTATTTATCACATGTTTCGATTATTTTACATTTGTTATTGGAAAATTAAAATTTGGCTCATAATTGTTTTTTTTTAGGAATTTACATCACACAGACAGATAATACAAGAAATACAAACAGCAGTTATACAATGCCCTGATCTTCTCAACTCCAGTTGAATTACCTTCGGTTTCAAAGGTAACATTGCTGCGCTGTTTCTTAGAATGCGGACACCACAGTTGTTTGTAGAGGCTCTGCTTCTGTTGCTGCTGCTGCTTCTAGCAGTGTTGCTGATGTTCCTGGAAGTGCAGATGCTAAAGTTGCAAGTAGAGGCTCTGCTGCTACAGTGGTAAGTAAAGGCTCAGTTGCTACAGTTGTAAGTGGAGGCTCAGCTGCTAGGGCTGTGTGTACAGGCTCCGCTGCTGCTGCTGCTGCTGCTTCAAGCGGTGCTGCTGCTGATGTTTCTGGGGATTCAGCTGTTACAAATCGACGTTGAGGCTCTGCTACTGCTGTCGCAAGTAATGGTACTGCTGGGGAAGTTTTAAGCAGTGCAACAATGAATAAATTATGTGACCATCCTGAGGGTAGAATCAACAAGATTTTATACTAGATATACATGTACTTGCAAACATCTATCATGGACACTAGAATCTACAGTGTATTACATGCACATAAAGCAAATTATCAGTAATTGATTTTGTTTTGGGACTGAGAAGAGACGTTGACATAATACATTGTAAGTAATAATCAATATCAGACTTTTAAAGAAAGGAAGTGGAAAGCTAACAGTCTTCAGCATCCTGCAGTCATTACAAACTGCAATATAATTACAACATTCGTTTTATTCATTACACAGAATTGAACATTTATATTGAAACGGTAATGCAATGAAAGTACATGGTACCTACATGATACTATGCATAAAATCTCTACATATTTTAAAATGAAAAAGACATAATATATCTCGATAAACTTATTGATGTAGAACAAATCAGTAACTATGTGTTCAAATTACCTCAGGCAGAAAGAGGAATGCCCTCGTCATCTGACATCCGACGTCCATCCATGCTGGGCATGTTGAAGACTTGAAGCACCCTCCCTTTCCACCAGCCATTTTCACTTCTCATACGTACGCAGGAACCTTGCTTCGGTTTGGTCCGTTGAGCATGATAGAGGCCACTTGAGCTGACAGGAGTCATAGAACCATCCCTCTTCCACTTGACAAGAACATCTATGCCTACGGTGGTTCAAAAACACACACACAAAAAAAAAATTGTATGGACAATTTCAGTGAGAAATTTGACAGTTTTTTTCATACACTATGTGATAAAACATTACAAGTACCTGCAAGTTTGAAAAATGTGAAGAAGCTGTATTTCTTAGAGCTAAAGCACAATTTCAGAAGAAAAAAAAACAAATAACATAAGGAAATTCTTTACAGGCAATCAACTACGCATTTTGTGAGACAAAATGAAAATAGCTACAGCCAGCATACCTATTTGAAATGCAATTTGTCATCAAAGTCTGCTGCTCTCTGAAGAGCATAGTAATTCAGGTGCTATCGGTCGAGCTCTTACATCTTGGGGTTGGCAAAGGTAAATACCGGTAATGATAACTGCTACACATTCTTTGATTAGAAATGTGATGTCTTTCACATAAAGACCTAACAATCTTATACACAGAAGTGCTTGTTTTTTTTTTTTCTCTTTTACTACATTGATTGAGTAGCAGTCAACATTGATATACATGTATGAAATAATTACAGTAAGGCCATTAGAAACTTGCCCAAGTATGCTCAAGCAGGTGTCAAGGGAAGAGCTTGTGATATCAACATCAGCCTGTCCTCACCAGGTTAATATCTACATAAGATACTTGACAGTAGAGTTAGATAAGATCAACATTTCAAATTCATGAAATTCTTCCGTCGAGATGTTTTCATTGCAACTGATTGACAAATTGCCCCACATCGACGTAAATAAGCACTGAATTGATCAGTGTTTTAGTAGTAGCCATGATAAAAAATCATGGGCGTACATACTCGAGCAAGATTCGAACCTACGACCTCCTGATCACCGGACAGGCGTCATCTCCACTAGACCACCGAGCTATCGCCCGACAGCAAGTGTTGGTTCTAATCCTTATAGCATGCAGCGGGTACTGCTTTGTTATTCAAATTCATGAAATTCTTCCGTCGAGATGTTTTCATTGCAACTGATTGACAAAATGCCCCACATCGACGTAAATAAATTTGTCAATCAGTTGCAATGAAAACATCTCGACGGAAGAATTTCATGAATTTGAATAACAAAGCAGTACCCGCTGCATGCTATAAGGATTAGAACCAACACTTGCTGTCGGGCGATAGCTCGGTGGTCTAGTGGAGATGACGCCTGTCCGGTGATCAGGAGGTCGTAGGTTCGAATCCTGCTCGAGTATGTACGCCCATGATTTTTTATCATGGCTACTACTAAAACACTGATCAATTCAGTGCTTGTTTACGTCGATGTGGGGCAATTTGTCAATCAGTTGCAATGAAAACATCTCGACGGAAGAATTTCATGAATTTGAATAACAAAGCAATACCCGCTGCATGAAAGGATTAGAACCAACACTTGCTGTCGGGCGATAGCTCGGTGGTCTAGTGGAGATGACGCCTGTCCGGTGATCAGGAGGTCGTAGGTTCGAATCCTACTCGAGTATGTACGCCCATGATTTTTTATCATGGCTACTACTAAAACACTGATCAATTCAGTGCTTATTTACGTCGATGTGGGGCAATTTGTCAATCAGTTGCAAAGATCAACATTACAGTAAAGGTATAGTAGCCCTACTACATATCGACCACCCTTATTGAAACCGACCGCATATAATTCGCGCACTGAACACTTAGTACGCACTTTTCTGCGCGCAAAGCACATAAAAATGGATTGGCTTTGAATGTAGATTAGGATGGTGTAGGAAAACGCGATAATTCACTGTTCATTAATGGTTTTAATCAAGGACAAAATTTCGAATGAATATTTTCACCGAATCGTAACGACAGCACAATGTAATGCCTATGGAAGTTTCTAAAAGGCTTCTAAAAAGCTTCGTACAACACGGTGTTCAATACAACTCGGTTTACGTGCATTGTCAATGCAAAATCAGCGGTCGATCCTAAAAACGCGATTTACCTCGGGGAGCTGAAACGAGGCCACGCAAGTTTGTCGGCGATATTTTTGCACTGAAACTTCGAATCGAAAAGGGAACAAAGGCATTTGATAGAGCTGGATTTCCTCAATCACGTAGGTCAAGTTTTTTACGTGAATTTCAGTGTTAAATATTCTTATCAAGCAAATAAACATTAGGCGGTCGATTAGTAGTAGGTCCAACCCTACATTACATTCCAGATATCAAAACAGTGATTTCTGTCAAATGACATGGTATTGTCCAATCATCTGTTCCACTGAAACTAATAAATGGCCTATTCCATTCACTTACATATTATGTAAACAGAGAAATGTTTGTGAATACACGTGTACCTGGTTGCCGGTACACTTTATGGTCCACAAGTACCGGTACCATAATCACTTGTTACGAATCAAACTTACCATTATATAGGCAGAAGGAAAAACATCCTCATCACCACTACTCTCTGCGGTTGTACGTAGAGGGTCTGCTGCTACAGTCTGAAAGGCTCAGCTGCTACAGTTGTAAGTTAGGATCATGCTGCTACAAATGTAGAGTTTTACGGTGGCATACGTAGACGCTCTGTTGCAATAGTACTGTCGGTAGGCCTAGCTACTGCAGTATGTAGAGGCTTCCCGACTACAATTGTATGGAGAAGTTCAGCTGCTACAGTTGCACTTTACAGGCTCTGCTAATGCTGCTGCTGCGCCGAGAGGTGCTGCTGATGTTCCTTGGATGCTAGCTGCTACAGTTGTAATGATAGCGGTGCTGCCTTTGTTTGTGGGGACCGGCTCCTGCTTGTAGTGTGGCCTGCTGCTCCTAGAATTATCCCCAAGATATAAATAAGGAAAATCATGTCTGTGTTATCAGGGCACAAATAGGATAACGTACATAGAATAAAAATCCCTGGATATAGGCTCATACTTGTACATGAGTGTTAAAAAAACTGTGAGTACCGGTACCGGTATTAAATCAACTTCGTTTAATTTTTCTGAAAGTTCATCGATATCTGTACCGGTAATCAAAATAGGTACCAGTACCGTACCGGTGAAAATATCCTCGATCTAGAGCCTATAAATTTACTGTTTATGATTTTATGGATTTATAGTTAGACAGTAAAGGCCAGAGTAGCTTTTCTTGCATGCTTAAGGAAGCTATGTAACTATAACACTTAACACTATAAACGCTAAACAGTCTCATCATGCAATCTCATTCTTACTTAGGGCCTCGGATTTTTATTTTTTTTTTTAAATGCGACAACATATGCATCTTTATTGAAAACAATGATAATAATTCATTACTTAGGGCCTATTTACAGTTCTACCTTGGTATTTGCACTTGCTACACGATATTTTTTTTTTCAGTTCATAGATTCTACTATGCTTTAGTTAAAAAAAAAAGCATCAGGGTTGTATAGGAGGAATGCTTTATCTCTGACCAAGAATAATCAAGGACCCCTGTGGTGTCTAGGTGTAGGATCTAAAAGGAAATGAAATACACAGGCAAGCTACTTTTACATGATATTACATGATACGAGCAATTCTACTTCTCTGATGTAATATTTTATGATTACACATTAACCTGCCCCGATTATCATTACTTTTCATTTTAAACAGAAGATTAAATAACAAATGAGCAACAAAATGCACCTAGTAGTTACATACCAGCACAATTCCGAGTGCATGGGACTGATGGTGTTGACGAGCCCTCGCTCGCGGCCTCGCAAGCTCCTCGATTCGCCCCATATACCTCACGTGTGTTACCGTCTGAACAGGGATTTTACGAACCGGCGAATACGAACATTTGCCGGTTCGTAATGTCGCAAATTGCAGCATTTGGACATTTTGAAAATTCGTCATTACCAAAAATACGTGTTTTCGTGAATTTTGCGATTTGATATTTTGGGGATAGATAGAGTTTGGTATGGACATTCAAAAAATGGAAAAAAAAAAGTGAAATTTGAAAAATCGACCAAAATTCGAACATTCGCCGGTTCGTAATGCGACCGACGAAATGATATGACGACATTAAAAGTGACAGTGCGTCAATAATTCATATGAAGAGATTAAAAATGACAAAGATATTTTCATTTTTTTTTTCCATTTCATCTTATACGACTTATTTGATTTTATAACATTTATTTTGTTTGGTCAGATAAAGTGATGCTGGGAGCAACGGACAAATCGGGACAGCCGGACGCAAAATCTTCGAGCACATCCGCAGATGACACTGAAGATGAATCAGGCGAGGGAGTCAAAGAAGATGCTTCCGCAGCGAGCAGGAGATCGGGCAGTCCTCAACTTTTTGAAGTCGACTTTGATCCTGACAAGGGTTATGAAAACCCGGAATACGCGGAAATGTTCATTTGCTTTGCAACTTGCGAAGGTAAACGGGTGCTCATAGCTATAGTGCAGACTATACACTCACTTCTTGTCACTATAGATTGTGTTAACAGTAATCGTGTTCACATTACTGTAGCAGCAACGAATTCCTTTCTCTCTCTCTCTCTCTCTGACACAGTTGAAAGATATTTTTAGATGATTTTGAGCAGCTACACTGTATTGATGATTTCAATGTATACTTGGTGCACGGTTTCAGAATATCTCGGTGATTGGGATAATGAGAACGATTTTTTTTTTCTTTTAGGGGGGGGGGATTCATAACAAATGACGATAAACGAGGATGATGACAAAGGAACTTTACTCAATATGCATCATTGAGTACTCAAGGCAAAACAAAATATGAGAGTATGCATCAATACCACACAGGTGAAGTTGTTCAGCAAAAGTAATTACATGGAATTACACTACTACAGTGTATGCTTTTCTTTTCCAACAAGTTCCAGTCCGTACTGGAAAAGTCACATTATTTGATTAAATTTTCTTCTTTTTTCACAAATAAGCCACCCTGACTTCGAATAACTATGTATACTCAAATGTTGTGCCATAATTGTAATTGGTTTGAAGTAAAATGAATTAAATAAATGGAGTTGCCATCATTATTATGCATACGAATAACTGTTTTTGTTCAGGGTATAATGTTTTTTTTTTTTTTATAAGGTTTTGATATATATATATATATATATATATATATATATATTTTTTTTTTTTTTTGTTTTTTAGCTAAAGGGTGTGTACAGTTCTGGTTGAGGTGAGGATTTAGCTTATAACATTTTGTGTGATATTCAGAAATCACTCTTTGAGATGTCAAAGAGCATGCAATTCTAAAGAACATCAAAAATGTATTTGATAAAAATTTTTTTTGAAATGGCTGAGATATCCAAAAACAAGGTAAAACAAAGAGATCCTAATAAAAACCGTGACTTGTCGCCTTTTATGGATAATCATCACTTTTTTGGCTATCCCAGCTATTTGAAAACCAATTTTCATCAAATAAACGTTGAATCCTTCTTAAAAGTACATGCTCTTTCACATTTCATAAGAGGTTTCTCATTATCTCACTTAAGAATTTTCAAAACATGAATACCCACCTCAACCAGTACTGTACAATCCCTTTAAGTTCTCAAGAATTATAACCTCAACAAAATTTAACAAATACACATGTCACTATCGATTTATGTACTACAGGATGTGAAATGACATAGATCATCTGGAATGTCCCTTGAAATCAATTCATTTTTGTGGACCTTCGTTATGAGCTGACGTACTTTGCGACATATATCTCATTAGAAAGAATACTTGAAAGAATCAATGAAAGAAAGTAACAATGAAACAAATAACAGCCAAAAAATGCACTCATTACACGAATTGTAATTGTGTAATTTTCCCTAGATAAAACCCCACATTCAAAACAAATAATTTCCAACAATTACATAATTGGCTTTCCCACACTTCTCTAACTGGCTCAGGCTATGTTTCACTGCGGCATAAGGTAAACGGATCTGCCTTCATCCAAGCGTTGTGTGAGGAACTTCTAGCTTGGGCGCACCTGGACGACCTCTACACCATAATGACAAAGGTGAGATCATGATAGAGACTGGACTGAAGAAGAAATGCACATTTACTTTAACTCAGTGCAAAATAAGCAGCGAAGCGTATGCCTTTTCAAACTGCCAAAATCACGTTACCTGAACTCTAAACTGCTGGGCCATAGAGGAAAAATGTATAATGTAATCGTGTTTTTGTTTTTGTTTTTGTTTTTGTTTTTTTTTTTTTTTTGGTTAGGATAACATAATTAAATATAACAGGATTAAAGGTAATTCGTTATGAAGAAAAAAAAAAAAAAAGCTTCGAAATCACTGATATGACTAATCAGCTATTTTTGTCTATAATGCTAAATAAATGTGACCCGCTACAACAAAATGATCCTAAAGTCGGGAGAGGTCGATTATTTGAAAATTGCATCATATAATCCCCTAATCTTTCTGCTTTAAATTGATATATAACATATTTTATAAAAACAATCGGCTGCGGAGATATCGATGTTTAAAAGAGAGCATGTCGAGACGTCTGGAAAATATTCGAGAAAAGCGCCCAAAAAGTCGGACCTTTCGACGCAATCGCGATCAAGGGACACGCAAGTCAAATTTCACCTCTGGACAATAGAAGGTAAGCCCTAGCAACCCTCGAAGAGTTCATTCAAGCACATCAGGGTCGACGGACGGTCTCCTCAACAACCAATCAGTGACCAGGATGTGAGAAGCGGCTGAGCATAGCGCACCCAGCCCGCACGCACCAGTCGACTGGGCAGTGTGCGAGATTCACGCTTCGGTTAGCAGTAAGCAGCAAACTGACCAATGGGATCACTCTGGTCGTTGTTAGGGGCGGAACCTATCTGTGGCACTCAATCCAAATTTTCGAACCAGTTAAATTTCTGCTTCGTTGAAACGCTAAAAAAAAAAAAAAAAAAAAAAAAAAAAAAAACATGGCGCAGAAAAACGCTATTTGTTGATCTTTCCTTTCCCCACTTCGCTTCAAAATTTCGACAGATGATAGAAGACATGTTAGACTCCAATAATATATCAAAATCAGAAAATCGTAGGTTTTCACCAATTTTAATGCTCTGACTTCAAACTGGATTTTCACGGCTTCGAGCGTGCGCGACTTTAGGACTTTTTGTTGTAGCGGGTCACAAATGTTCTCTTAATTTCAAGTGGATATTATTTCGATTACACGTTATGTTACGCATTCTATGCGCTTGTTTTACTGGTTTATGATTTAGTGGAATGCATCAAATAATAAATTTGACACTGTTGGGTCAGTAACGACTTCATATAGCGATGTTTTGCAAAATGTACCACGCAAAAAGTTTCAGTTTTCATTTCGATTTCTCCCACAGGTGAGTGGGCGAGTCAACAAAAAGATATTCCCCATGGTCCGGGAAGATCGTGAAGTACCCGCCCGTCAGGCATTGCAGACAGTCAGCCAGGGGATTGACAGGAAGATATACTTATTGCCCAAATATCCACCCGAATGATGCATTGAAGTATCTTGCTGCAGTTAGACGGTGTCTAGAAACTATGAAGGGTGATATCATCCATTCCATTCTTGTCGTTACTTGATAATAAAATAAGGATAGACAAAGCGGATATTCTGTTTTGTATTACAACAATATCCTTTTGGTACACAGCTAGCCACTGAAAAGCCTTTTCAGCCCCTGAGTAGACTTTTTCCTTTTTAGATTTTTTAAAACGAAACGAAATAAAATAATGTGCGATGCATCCGAGCAAATGTTATTACCTGCAATACTATATAAAGCGAGAAAAGAAATAAAAGAATCAGAAAAAAGCAAAGATAACAAAGATGGGGATTGTCGTCCGAACACACGTACCTCTCAGTCCTTGAACGTCATCGAAATGTCATTGTTTTCATCACCGATTATTCCATCATCATTACTGCTATCTCTACAACTGGGGAGGAAATATTATCGTACATTTTGTTTGTTAAAATGATGTAGTTGGAAGACTGTTTAGAAAAAAAAGATTGCTATCAAAGCAGTAACTCATATCCCACTTGGTTCAGGGGTCATTCGGCGTCTGTTATGAGCTACCTAGTTAAAAAAAAAAAAAAAAAAAAAAAAAAAAAAAACTCTGATGGCGACTTTGCTGACATGGGTTGCAGTCACTTGAAGATTACATAGGTGAGAAAAGCCTGTGTAGATCAATGAGTGCACACTGAAAGCCACTACCTAACATGGAGAGCAGTGAGCAGAAAATGCCGGAATTATCACATTGGATGCATATAAACAGTTCTACCACAGTAATTCATTTATTCAAGTCAGTTGCAAAGATTTTATTTCTATAACTTTAAGTTAATACAAGGTACCATGTACCAAACAAAAATGTTGAAAAGAAGCCGCAAATATTAGGAAGTGTAACTAATTTTCTCAATAAAAAATTTTGATGACGGCTTATTATAGGAACGGTTTTGGGTAAAACATACTTTGCCATTTGTGATCGTGCATCATGCACGAAACCAACACAGTGTCGCACACATTGATTTTGTGTCAGGCCGCCAAAATAGGTGACTTGGTTCAGCCTAGTAAATCTTGAATTTTTCATAATTATATACTTTCTGAAGAAAATAAACAACAACAACATTGTCTCTACCTCGCGGTTAAGTTTGGCGTCACATATCCAATGATAAATTGTATGTTTAGCATTTTTTAACACCTTTTCTTTTTTGAAGAATAGTGGGATTTGGTGTGTCGAAGAGTCCCTTTTCATTTCCTAAAACCTGTTTACCCACTCTTCACTTCCAACTTTAATAACTTGTGAAAGGGTGATGCTACTGCTTTATCATTATTTATGCAATTATTTATGTCTTGACTAGAATGTCTTCATAGAGCACGGTTAATTTCAGGCATTTGTTTTTATTGTTAATGCTGCAGAGAGAGATTAAGGGCCTGAATGACCCTATATTTCATGTTGGTTTTTTTATCAGTAAATACTTTTCCAGGGTACGTGTTTTTATTTCAACATTCATATAGGTTAGGAAAGTCTATTTCAGAGGTAAATATATCAGAGGCAATCATGGAGTAAAAATGCCACAGTTAAAAAAAAAAATACTTTTGACATTTTTACTTCTGACATTTTCACCTCTGACATTTTTAATTTTGATAATGTTACCTCTGACATTTTTATCTCTGACATTATTTCCTCTTACATGTTTACCTCTGACATCGTTACACTTAACCAAAACGCCATTTTTAATATAGATTGAACAGAACAGTAACTGTTTTTAAATATCCAGCGAGCGATCAGATTAAGAAAAATTAAAAATCATATTCCGAGCTCAAAGGATATGCCTATTGCAGATTGGTTCCAGTATATCAATTCTTATTGGCCGTGGCTATTTTATAGGTATTGAACAATATGTTGATTGTACTGCCCAACACGTACTGACTTAATGTATGTTGGCTTTAGTTAGGATTCGATGAAATGATTTTATGTCAGTCCTGTGTAGAATTGCATACACATTATGATTTTTTTTTTGTTACTCTTGGTGTTTCCTCGATAATGAAATTTTGACATTGAATGTGTAAGTAATCGTATGTATACTTGTGTTAAAGTCACGTCTGAATTAAACATTTCTCCGTATCTTCAAAATTGTTTCGAAACATATTTCGTGATTGTATTGTCAAACTTATCATACCGTTCTCACATGTACGCAGTACGTAGACTCACAGAAGTAAACAGACCAGCCAAGTAAAACTGCACCCGTATTATGCTCGTAGAACCGTAGAATATGAAGAGTTTTCATGCAAAATGAGCTTAGCTCCATTTCTAACCAATTCAAAGTAAGTTCATCATTACAAAGAACAAAATTGAACCTTACCTGTAATACCTCACTTGTGACATAATAATATTCCAGAAGTTATGATTTAAGCTATACTGTATTATCTAATATTTTCTTTGTTTTTAGCAGCTTTAATCACAAATATCTCTACTTAACAAGAATGGAGTTAGCTCGTTTTGCGATAAAGCTCGTCATATTTCTTTTAACAATGCATATACATACATAAATATGTGTGTTTGTGCGTGCGTGTTTGTATGTGTGTGTGTGTGCGTTCATCATACCTCTTTGGACATCTAGTTGCAAAGAATTATCCTGTGGTTGTGGATTAAGATTTTGTTTCGTTCTGACAACATAGCACCGACGAATGACGTGAGTCGTGTCGATGTTGGGAGTATTTTCTGTATATCCCGTTGCACGTTAAGATTTTAATCCATGTGGGAGATAAGAGTCTGTGGGGCAAGTAGTGACAATTTAAGGCCCCGTCACACTACAGCGTATAAATTGGCGAATGCCTAGCGGATGGGCAAAATTTGGCAAAGTCCAGATACGCTCAAATCCGCTCGAATTCGCAAGCAAAATGTGGCTTTCGAACGTTCGCCTAACGAAGGATGAGCATATGCTAACCGTGTTTCGAGCGGATAAAGTAACGAATGAAAGCGAATGCGTACAGTCCATCCAACGGATGCTGAGCGGACAAAGCGAATGAGCAGCGAATGCCTAACATATGCAGAGCGATACTGCGGCGATCACGTGACGGATCTCGGCTGACTCACACTTCACCAAATCATTTTGAGCAGTGACAGTGTCAAGTAATGTGACTGTGAAAATGGCCCCAAAAAGAAGGAAGCAGAAGTCACCAACAAGTATAATACTCCTGGGGGGCATTTCATGAAGGAACTTGTCGGATAAAATATCTGACAAGTCAATTATATTCGACAAGTTTTGAGAAATTCTTTAATCTGATTGGCTGATTTCTCTGAACTTGTCGGATATAATTGACTTGTCGGACATTTTATCCGACATGTTCCTTCATGAAATGCCCCCCTGATGTCACTACCCTCGACAGTCCTCAAGATTCCCCTATTAAAGTGCACTTCCTTCTGATGACCACGTTGACGCATAATGTTGGTAGTCCAACATCCTCCACTGCGTCTGGTGCCTCCAACTGGAGTCGAACTTTCACAATTCCCATCGAAATTCCATGCAGAGATTGCCATTTACTACAGGTTGACTTTTATAGCAGCGGTTTACAATAATGTTCTCGATACAAGCACTGCAAGTGCGGTTATTGTCTACCATATATTTATTACTTAATGCCAGAATACGTATAATGTAATGTCATGTAGGGGTGTATAGTGGATAAGATTCCCGATTCCCGAACCGAGGACCCGGGTTCGAATACCGCCCACATCCTTGGGCAAGATTTTTTACCTACGATATCCTTCTCGACCCAGGTGTAAATGGGTACCTGGCAACGCTAGGGTAATAATAATAGCAGGGCCCTCTGGTAGAGCAGTGGCAACACTGAAGAGGCTACAGGCTGGGTAAATAAGACCTTTTTCTTATTATTGCTATTATTATCATTATTATTATTATTATGTGTGCTATGAATATCTATTTGTTTTTTCCTACTTCGTTTAATATTAACGTGTGTTGCTGTTCAGATTTGGTGGGCGAATTTGGACGAACGGCGGACGAATAAGAAACGAACGCAGAGCGACCAAAACTTTCGATCAGCGGATGCTAAGCGAACGCAGAGCGACCAAAACTTTCGATCAGCGGATGCTAAGCGAACACAGAGCGGATTGTCATTCCGTTCGTCATCCGCTCAAGATTTTGGACATGTCCAAAATCAAAATTTGGCTCCGGCGGATCTCTGCGAATCTCTGCGAACAGCTAGCGGATACAGCGAACGTCAAGCGAGTCACGAACGACGAGCAACGGATGTGAGCGTATCTCCAAATTTTCGGATCCGCTGGGCATTCATCGGCTTGATCCGCTCTAGTGTGACGGGGGCTTTAGGTTGAACAAGGTATAAGGAACCAGAGTGTCGAGTACCGAATGCATGGTCGACTGGTGAAGAAGAACTGAATGGATTTTTTTTTCCAGGTATTACAGTGATATGAGGAAGAGAACTTTATGTGTTGGTCTGCTCTTGGAGCATGCAGTCTTTGTGCCTCCCACAGTCCATCATATTTGACATCATTGTGATACAGAGCGAAATCGTCCCTCACCTTTGTCGCCCTTAAAGTGTCCAATGACGCGGGACTTCTAATTTCTTTTCCTTCTCCCCCCCCCCCCCCAATTGAAGTGGAGCAAAAAAAGGGGGGGTGCCTCCTAATAACTGTCATCAATAAATTGCGAACCAATGAAATAAAATGGAGTCAAAAGGGTCTTGAGCTTTCTGTCCCAGCAGAGTCTTCGTCAGAGGCAAAATGGTAGACAGGCAGGGAAAGCAATAACTTGAGAACTAGAACACAACAGTAAGGGGAGGCCTGTTGGGACACAAGACAAAGAATATAAAAGGAATGGAAATCAGTACGTTTTGCTTAAAACATTGAAACATTCAAACATTCTGTATGATTATATTTCGCGCCACAACGCTTTCAACGCTGGAATATTCAACATAATGGAATCCTTATGTATATCAATAATTAATGAAATACAGGTTGGCCCAGAAAGAACGGAACACCTAAAGTCTTTAATTTCAGCAATATTGTTGCAAATATGTCATTATTTTGCATACTATAGGGCAGGCCATCTTTTTTTTTTTTTTTCCAATAGAATGACACCAAGTTATTTGATTTTGATTAATGCGTTATGATTTTCAGACCATTTCTGTCAACCCTTGCCATTTTCAGAGATACCGAAACCAGCGAGAATTCGGCTTGCCGTAGAACCAGTTACATTCACTCTGTGTGGAATGTGGTTGTCATTGTCCGTTTGCCATTGTGAACGAGACGACCTGACCACAATAACACCGTCCGCCCCGAATTCCGCACATTGTGAACGCCACTGGTTAAAGATCTTAGGTGTTTTGGGTCCACCCTGTATTATATGTGTGACCCTGCACCACAAAACAAACAAAAAGTCGCCATGCATGAATTTTGAGTTAAGACCATATTCTGAAAGAACAGACTTTAAGCTATAAATGATATATAACTCAAATCAAATGGACTCTTCTAACCTATCTAAATATCGGAAAGAAAGCACAAACTCAGGAAAAGTGTGAACTAAGAAAAGAGGCTCTGAAATACAGTGTCTATTCAAGCGCTTAATCTTTACAAGGCCGTGCTGGCTGTGCGATGAATGGGACAAAAACAGGAAGTACACCACTGGAGGAACAACAATGAAGAGATTACTTAATTAAACCGAAATTAAGCATGCCTCATCAACACATTCCGTCCATAATCATTGTCAACTTTCAAAGCAGTAGCGTCATCCTTTCAAAAGTTATTGGAGTTGAAAGTGAAGAGTGTATACAAGGTTTTTCAGGGGGACTCTAAAGACACAACTATGTTCGAGATAAATTGCTAAAAAGAAAAAACTGCCCGTTTTATGATCCCTAATTTTACAATAGTGTAAAAGAAGTCTTGCTCTATCAGAAAATATGAAAAAGTCAAGATCGTCAAGGTTGACCCGTTTCACTTATTTTCAGTCCTCACGCAAAATCAGTGTGTGCGACTTTTTGTTCGTTTTGTGGTGCACGGTCACACACACACACACACAAACACACACATATAACATATATATGAAGGGTTTGTTTGCAAAAACCGATAAGTCCATTTTTGAAGATTTTGAAGTACGATCTCTGTCATAAAGTACAAAATAATACCTTTTAAATGACATATTGATCACTACATATAAAGGTATATTTTTGAAGTTATGGTCAAAAGAAGCAAAACTTTTCTTATCATTCTCTGTATTTTTCTTGACCTTTAATCGCAAATATCTCCATTTAGCAAATATGGACTTATCGGTTTTTGCAAACAAACTCGTCATATATATATATATATATATATATATATATATATATATAGTTATTTATATTAATCCTCTACTGCACACATTTTTTTAACTTATGCTGTCTTTAAGCAAGCAAACTCAAATAAAAGCCCGTTTTCTCGCGAAACATATACATAAATTGCAAATAAATATATATATGTATAGGAAGGGAATATCAGATTGAGCTGATAATTATTATGCTTTATTAAAACATTCCGCCCGTGATGATTATCAACTTTCAACGCTTTTTCCTTTCAAAAGTTATTAGAGTTGAAAGTGAATAGCTTGTAAACGTCTTTTAACCCTTTAAAGCCCAAGCTATATTGACCCCTTCCAGGCCCAAGGGGGGCACATTGTGCCCCCTATATAACTTCTTTATTATATGATATATGATCGTCATATTTGGCTAATGAGTAGAGCAACTCATACTCTACATGACCCAACATTATTTGAACAACATTTATAAATTTCTCAGGGTCATCCACTGAGGGCGCTATTTACCAAAATATATAGAAAAACATAGGAAATATACTAAAATCATGTTTTTTTTTCGTTTTATTACTTTACCCCCATTATATTTTTATTTTATGTCAATCGTTTTCATATCTACCACAAAGGAAAAGCAAGTCAACCTTTACTATTTGTTATGGTTGGAATTTTTCAAGGTCAACATGTGGGAGCGCTACTCATTACAATATAAATAAAAATAAGAAACCTATGGTGTATTACTTGGAATGGGTACATAATATTGGTATCACGTTTCATATTTCCAAATATTGAAATTCTGAGATTGCAGATTGATGATATGATAAAAAATGATATTACAGGCAAAGCTTATTTGAAGGTAACACAAAATAGAAGGATAGTCTTTGGAAAATGCTGTATTTTCGATTATTTCTATTTTATCTATTGTTTGATGCCTATGTCATATAAAGATAAAGGAAATAATAACAAGACCATTTTAGGGTAATTCACAACCATAATTGCTTCACATTTTGGTCCTTCTGCCAATTTCCGCCAAGAACACCCCCATTCCATCCATTATCATTATTGTTAACTGAAATTGGAACAGAAAATCATGCAAAATCTGACGAACATGGTTATCAGTTTACGGTTGCAATGGCAATCAACGATTTTGGACATAGCTAAATTGTATATCAAAATGTTTGCAATAAGATTTCAAGAAAATTCACCAAATATGATTGAAATCGAGTGAAGGGTGTAGGAGTGGCAAACGAAAATATGGTAGGGGGGGGCAATGTGCCCCCCCCCCCCCTTTGGGCTTTATAGGGTTAAGAAATGAAAAGGGGACTCTAACATGTCTAAGACACACCTAATCGCACTACTATACAGAAGAAAGTGTTGTTGAAAGTACTGTTAAAAATACAATTTTCCATTCGTTTAATGAATCCAAAATTTACCATGATGGACATGAAGCCTTGCTCTTTTAGAAAATATGACAAACTCAAGATTGACGAGGTTGACCCATATCACTTAATTTGAGTCCTGACAAAAAATCAGGGTGTGCGACTTTTTGTTGGTTTTGTGATGCACGGTGACACACACACACACACACACACACACACACACACACACATATATATATATATATATATATATATATATATATATATATATATATTACAGGAATATTCAGATGGTATATATTGCGTGATACTCATTCTGTGATTATTTGTGTGGTAATATCCTGTGGTAATTACCCCAACATTCTTTTCCCTTTTTTTAAAGGGGGAAAAGGTCAGGCATATTCTGTGATATTTTCCTGTCGTCCTGTCTGTGAAGTTGTATTAACCATATTTTCTGTTTCCTGGATTAAAAATTACTACTATAATATGTTTGTACATACCCTAATGACATGAAGATGCTAATTAACCTCATTAAGAATAATAAAAAAAAAAGTGACAACAAAGCTATATTTTCTTTAATACCCTTATAGAAAAGAACACGAATCTATTACTCATGGACCACTGCATGCCACCATTACTGCTCATTCCACTGACAAATCGTAACAATCCAGGTATAACGATACACCAGAAAAGATTCATTCTAGAGAGAGAGAGAGAGAGAGAGAGAGAGAGAAGCTGAACATCAAGTAAGTAACAGGATTGCCAGACCGAACCCTGGAACCCCCCTCAAAAAACAAAGCAAAACAAAAGACTAAAACAAGACATAAAAAAAAAAAAACGCCCCACGATGGGTTTCTAGTGCACCATGGAGCCCATGGACCAAAATTGGTTAGAAAAATAGCACACTGGTGTACATAATATTGTAAAAGCTGAATAAATTCCTCGTGGAGAAAGGCTTCCCAGAACAACCGCTACGACTCAAAAACGAATTGGATTTCAATATCTTATGAGGTCCATTTATCAAACTTAATACCATATTTATGTGGAGCCCCCACAAATAGGACCCCCTATATTTTTTTGAAACAATTGTTTAATTATTATGTAATTACAGACAAAACACATTTTGAGAATAATGGATACTAACAGAAACCAAGCATACAGCCCCCCCCCCCAAAAAAAAAAAAGAAACAGCAATATAATCATCCCCTAAATATTCAAATTGTCCCTCCAAGGAAGCACATTGTCCCACCCCAATTTGAGAGTGAAGCATCCCAGCCCTATGGGGTGCAAAGTGGATCCATGATGATGCGGTATTGGCGGAGGTCAGTAGTTGTGCTCATCACCACCATTCAAGCATCACGTGGATTCTTTCTTCTTCTTTCAATAGGTAAGAAACACACTTTATCTATATATAAGCATTATTATGTTGAACTGCTTTGGTTTTATTGTAAACATGGTAGTTTAATGTTGTAACACTCATTGAAGCATAAATCCAACTTATATTGTAACTTTGCCATAACTTTACAGCCAAAGAAAGTCCAAATTAAAAGGGTGATGAAGTTATAATTACAGAGATATTACTGATACTGATTGCTTTGTCAGATGAACGTGCACCGTGGTTGGTAAAGTGCTATTACCATCTATGTACTGTATCCATATTTGGTGTAAAGAAATATGTATTTTGATATGTGACCAAGATTAACTTCAATCTTGAAAATAATGACCGTGCACCTCAAAACGAACATAAAGTCGCACACACTGATTTTGCGTGAGGACTGAAAATAAGTGAAATAGGTCAACCTAGCCGAACTTGACTTTTTCATATTTTCTGAAAGGGCGGGTCTTCTTTTACAATATGCTAAAATTTGGTATCATAAAACGGACAGGAACGTGTGTTTTTTTAGCAGTTTATCTCAAATATTTTTGGTAGAATAGCGTGATTAGGTGTGTCTTTAGAATCCCTTTCTTATTTCTGAAAAACCTTGTCCACACTTTTCACATTCAACTCTAATAACTTTTGAAAGGATAGTGATACTGCTTTGAAAGTTGGCATTAATTATGGAAAGAATGTGTTAATGAGGCATGCTTAATTTCACTTTAATCTGATAATCCCTTCATTGTTGTTATTCTGGTGGTTTACTTCCCGTTTTTTGTCCCATTCATCGCACAGCCAGCGCGGTTTGGTAAAGATTAAGCGCTTGAATGGACACTGTACTTCAGATCCTCTTTTCTCAGTTCACACTTTTCCTGAGTTTGTGCTTTCTTTCCAATATTTAGATAGGTTAGGAGCGTCCATTTGATTTGAAGTATACATTATTTTAAAGCTTAAAGTCTGTTCTTTCAGAATATGGTCTTAACTAAAAATTCATGTCTGGCGACTTTTTGTTTGTTTTGAGGTGCAGGGTCACATCACATATGCTGAAGTGCATGAATGAAGTGTTTTACATGTATGAGTATGACTGCCAATGTACACTATTATCCTATGATGTGTGCTCCATGTATAATGTATATATTTACTTTTCTCGCCATAATTGAGTAAGAAACTTTGAATTCATGTGTTATGACTTTGCAAGGATGTTAAGCAGCAAGTTATGGTAATGGAAGTGCAGTATGAACACATCACATACAGCGGAATCGAGTAGGGGAATAGTTCACAAAGTGGAAAGTATATGAACATACCCCATGCATGTTTTTCCAAGCCCTCTAGACTAACCACAGGCGCATTCCACTGCATCCCAGTCACTGTTTTATCTTGGAAGCGCCAAACTACTCGACCCCTGGGGAAAGTGCCCTGTGCGCACTGGAAATGGGAGGGCCCATCTGTTTTCCGTGGGTCAGAATAATTTCCAGACTGGAAGAGTTAAACTATAGAGAGAACCAAGAGGGCAAGAAGTGGCTTCTTTGTGTCAACTACCAGCCATATCCCAAGCTAAGGGACTAATGGTATGCTCGCTGGCAGACAGAGAAAAGAGAGATTGTTTTTCGCTTCTGACAAAAGTGAGAGGATGAAAACATTATTGGTACTTCTGGTACAGCGCTGTGTAGTGAAAAAGTTTGTGCGTTGTAATGCTTTATAGGAAAATGGTACACATTGGAAGATTTGAACAGAATATATGAGAACACAAACTTATTGTTGGATGATATAAGATAAATATTAGTCAATACTAGGTTTTCATTACTCTCTGGTTTGGTCTGGTTTCCCCTCTTTTTCCTTTCTCCTCCTGCCTGTCTGACTGCTCCTCTCTCTCTCTCTTTCTCTTTCTCTCTCTCCCCTCCTCTCGGTCTCATTGCGTATCTCAGCCCCCCCCCCCCTTCTTGTCCGTTGCTCTCTTTCAACCTTGTTGTCTTTTCATTTGGGGTGAAACTGAAACACAGAGCAGTGATTTTATACAGTACATTACCAACTAAATATTAAAGTTATAACCAGAGTATTGGCATGTTTATAAGGATAAGCTAGATAGCATACGCAGAGAGTGCTGATGCATGGTCGTTGTGAAGAAATGGATTATTTTGTGAGAACTATGATGGTAACTAGGACAACCTCACTCCACAAATAGCAGAAGACATACATATTAATTATGTACTTGGTAGGTGGAACGTTTTGTTTATTATTATAGTTATACATGTAGATGTTTATGGGGCATAACATAGGTATATACTCAATTTTTAAAGCAATGTTGTGGTCAACAACAAATGCTACGGTTTACGACTTTAGTTGATGGTATTTAGCAAACTAAAAGAGTGAGAGGTTATCACACAAAAAGAGACGACCCTGGTACATGTCAATCAGATGAGATTTATTATTCTCGGGAGAAGCACTATGTATTTGTGTCATGCAAGGTTTTCCTTTGTACATGTTGTGTGAAATATTATGTGAGTTGGATCTGTGTTACGAATTTGCCCATGTAATCACTTAACAATGTGGTTTTCAGGTTTTTATGATCATGTGTATGCGATCACACGTGCACGATCGCGAATGTTTGTAAACACCACCAGTTACGTAATCTCCTTTTGAGTCATTCGTTTTGAACTGCAGCCTTACACACTTCGCCCAGGTTGAGTTTAATGTTATGAATATATTAAGCTGGGCGTGCCTGACGGAATTTTCCATGCATGTAATAATGTTGATGTTAGAAATACATTGGTCGTGTCAGTCGACAATCGGACTCCGGTTAGAGAGGACCGTTATCACTTTCTCGGCGTTCCCGTCTACAATCTTGGGAGGAATAATGCTTTCCCCAAGGAACGTGCTCTGCTAAGTGAATTTTAAGTGCTAAGAGGCGAGATAAACCAGGACATTCCGATTTGCCTCTAGCCCGTTTTCTTTCGACGACGACGACGGCGACAATAAGTTTTCGTCGATTTCCAGGTGAACCACCAGACGGTCTTGAGCCAACGCCCACCTGTGATTGCTGCACGGTGACTAGTGGGAGCCGCGCCGAGGTCGATACAGGGCGCCGAGACGCTGTGAGGGACCACGCGCACCCAGCGGCCAACGCCCTTCTGTCTGGCATAGTCACAGCGCTGCAAAATGTGTTGAGATAGCGTCGCCCGCTGATCCGACGACGTCCCGTGTATTGACGCGTTCTCCACGTGGTAGCGTCTGACGTCGCCTCCCCGCCACGTCGCAGATGAGTTGGGCCCCGACGTTGACTCTCTTAGGGTGAAACCCTGGCCAGGTATTACTCAATCTGAACTTATGTTTTCTTAGTTGAAACGATCCCGTCTATCTTTCATTGTTATGGTTGATTTCGCTGCAATGTGTTAAACAACAATTTTGTTATTCCGGTTGGGAACTGATTGTTAAATGATTTCCTAATAAAAACCCGGAAGATTTGTTCATTTCAATTCACTGAGACCGCCTTGCATTCATTTGTGTGAACTTGACAGTAACATCTGAAAGTAGAAGTACAGACTTCCAGGGTTTAGTATGCATGAGTAACCCTCAGCCTTGAGATAGATGTATTGAGTTGACAATGGCTGATTGTTATATTAGGGATAATCCTCTGAAATATTCCTATATGGACACAGTTTTTAGCGACTTATACTCTAGTTATGTTAAGGTATAATTGGTTGTAAGGATACACATTATCCAAGTGTGTTAACACTTTTGTCATATTGTTATTTTGTCGTATTGTTAGAAGGAAGTATACTGGGGCCGTTACTTTTTATTATCTACATCAATGATTTTCCAAAATCTTCAAATGTTCTTTCTTTTATATTATTTGCAGATGATTCTAATGTTTTCTTTTCTCATTCAAATCCTCATACATTAGTTGATGTCATGAATATAGAATTGAACAAGATAATGCAATGGCTAAGAGGAAATAGATTATCGCTCAATTTGCAGAAAACAAATGTGATGTTGTTTAGTAATACCCTTGATAAATTGCAACATGATATAATTTTTGAAAATAAAGTGATAAAACAGGTCTATTCTGTTAGATTTCTGGGTGTCACTGTATACAGTAAGCTTTTTTGGAAAAAGCATAGAGATTGTATATGCCGCACTATTTCCAGTAACATATTTGTAATCAATAAAGTAAAGTTTTGTTTTTCTGTTAAAAAGTTCTTAATGTTATATTCAACGTTAATTTTACCTTATTTGAAGAGTTCGGTTTAAAAAGGTACTACATCCATTATTTCAAGTTCTGAGAAAAACGTGATTTTTTAATTATCATATTTAGAAAGCTCAGACTGGAATGATATTTCCCCCTATTATACTGCTAGATGATACAACACTAAAACCACTCTCTAAGAAAATCCAGGTCAATTCATTTATTTTTTATGAATTTAACATTTTTTTATATTTTTTTGGATGTAGTACCTTTTGCAACCGAAAGTGGATGTAGTACCTTTTGAAACCGAAATTTCACATGCCATAGATATATTCAGTGTGATGTTATGACATGTTTCGCAGATTTATTTTTTTTTTTCAGCAATGTTGCTGATGGGGATGGGATATGAGGTCAATGGGGCCTAGGTAATTGACAATGCCCTGCCCTATAGGGCATCAAGAATAACAAACCAATGCCCCACTTCTCCCTTATTGCTGACTAATATTTTGAATGAATGACTGTCATTGGTCATAAGCATGGGGGGGGGATCGATTATGCGTGAACGATTATAGATTGGGAGGGGTCACAATATCTCACCAGGTGATTTCTCTCTTCCCTTTTCTCCTTTTGTTTTTCTCTCACGAGCTTTATCTCATGATTTCTTATCTTTTTCCTCTATGTCATACATTTTTGGCTATTTTTCTCTCTGTGAATTCTCCCTTCACGTGTCTCAAGAATACTGTATTCATGATCTTGTCTTAATTTTTTTTTTCAGTGTAACTTCTAAGGGAAAAGGTGGAAAAGCAGCATCTGAATGTGCTGTATTTTCTCAACCCTAAATTCATTACATGAATTTCATTCTTGTATGTTCTTTATCATGTAAGAGAAATCTGATAATCTAATAGCTGATAAAAATCAAGACTGTCGATGAGTAATATGACTACCTATACTAAACCTACATTAGGTATTTACCTTTGTGAAATTGTATAATAAAAGGTGTCATTTACAAGAATGAATATATATCTAGTGTTCAAAAGTTGTATGTCACTATGTGCATTCAAGCCCTGGTACTTGACATCATGCACGTATAGAATAGCACAGCATACCCACAGGTAAAGCACTGTTGGTAGAAAAGTCAGATTTTCATGCCATTGTATACATTTAACAAAGTAACTTTGCTTTCAGACTAGTTATCAAACACTTATTAGCTGTGAAGCTATTTTTGAAAGAAATACCTACAAAGTGTCTGTACTTTATTCTTCGGACAATTTATGGCTCAAACTCAACACCCTAGCAGTAACGCACGGTACCGGTTACTAACAGTAAATGTAGTACGTGGGACTACACGAGAGTACCGTAATTTCTCCAGTTTCTCCGCCGTTTGTCCTTCACTCTTGTCGACTGCTTTAAATTCAATAACCTTCTCCTGTTATGGTTTGTTTTATCAATGAGTTTTCCTTCATTTTCCTACATTGCTTGATCGAAATGTGATGAGTGTTTTAAGATAGGGCCTATTGTTCTGATTTGCGTGGTGATCTTAACAGAAAGCCCCCCCCCAAAAAAAAAAAAGCCATTGGAGTGGTTGTAGTACCTTTTGCAACCCAACTGAAATGGATGTAGTACCTTTTGAAACCGAACTGATTTTTAAATGTAATTTTTTAACACTTTCTGGTTGGAAATTCAGCTTTTCGTTAGTTTAGGTGTAAAGAGGTCCTAAAAATGAGTACATCAAGATCAAAAAGTGGATTTTGATGGAAAATGGATGTAGTACCTTTTGCAACTGAGCTCTTCATTTAACGTATGCAAATATAGTATGGGGAAATACACATTCAACTATTTTGGATAGATTATTTTTGTTACAAAAAAAAAAAAAAAAAAAAAAAAAAAAACCTTCGAGTAATATGTGACCCTGCACCTCAAAACAAACAAAAAGTCGCCAGACATGAATTTTTAGTTAAGACCATATTCTGAAAGAGCAGACTTTGAGCTTTAAAATGATGTATAACTCAAATCAAATGGACTCTCCTAACCTATCTAAATATAGGAAAGAGAGCACAAGCTCAGGAAAAGTATGAACTGAGAAAAGGGGCTCTGAAGTACAGTGTCTATTCAAGCGCTTAATCTTTACCGAACCGTGCTGGCTGTGCGATGAATGGGACAAAAAACAGGAAGTAAACCACTAGAGTAACAGCAATGACGGGATTATCAGATTAAACTGAAATGAAGCATGCCTCATTAACACATTCTATCCATGATTAATGCCAACTATCAAAGCAGTAGCACTATCCTTTCAAAAGTTATTAGAGTTGAAAGTGAAGAGTGTGGACAAGATTTTCCAGAAATGAAAAAGGGATTCTAAAGACACACCTAATCACACTATTATACAAAAAAAAAAAAAAAAAAAAAAAAAAATGTTCGAGATAAACTGCTAAAAAACACTCTTTCCTCTCCGTTTTATGATATCAAATTTTAGCATAATGTCAAAAAAGACCCGCTCTTTCAGAAAATATGAAAAAGTCACATTCGGCTGGGTTGACCCATTTCACTTATTTTCAGTCCTCACGCAAAATCAGTGTGTGAGACTTTATGTTCGTTTTGAGGTGCACGGTCACATATGTAATACCTCCAAATATTCCCACACTGACGGATTATTTGTGAAGAATAAGGTTTTGAAAGAAAGGGATTTGTATTATTATTGCCTTGGTCAATTTATGTACAGTTTGTATAATAATTCACTTCCTTTAGTTTTTGAAAATATGTTTAATAAGAATAAAAATATTCATAAATACCCCACTCGTCAAACAGATGAATATCATTTGCCCTTTACCCGAACTCTATTTACAAAATCCATGTTTATCTACAGTGGCCCAACATTTTGGAATTCCCTTGAGAAAAATATAAAAGATTCCATTAGTTTGAAATCATTCTCTAGTAATTTAAAGAAATATTTGATTAGCTCATATGTACCCCATGATTAGTTTGAGTGTTTGGAATTGTTGTTCTTTTTTCTTCAGTGACCCTGCATCGAGAATGTTGACCTGCCCTTCGCTCTCTCTACTCCCCCTCTCCCTCTCCCGCCCTCTCTTTCCCTACTCTCTTCTGTGTGTGCACAATGAATGTGGAAGCATACATGTGTGTGTACGTGCGTGTGTGTGCGTATGTGCATGTGGGTACGTGTGTATGCTTGTGTGTGTGTGTGTATGTGTATGTGTATGTCTATGTCTTTGTCTACGTGTATGTGTATACATGTGAAAGCGTATACTTCATGTAACCATCCGATTCGATTGAATGAAAACTGTATACTTTCAATGATTAGCTTGTACGGTGCATGATGTATCATATTGTGTTGTAATTAATATGAAATGTTATGTTTTATTATGCCATGGAATGTTGGAAATGAAGTATGTACAACAGGAGTAGCAGACTTATCAAAATTTTAACCACTATTGACAACTGTCCATATGAAGATTATGATATATCATATATATTATATGTGACACTGCACCTCAAAACAAACAAAAAGTCGCCAGACATGAATTTTTAGTTAAGACCATATTCTGAAAGAGCAGACTTTAAGTTTTAAAATGATGTATAACTCAAATCAAATGGACTCTCCTAACCTATGTAAATATTGGAAAGAAAGCACAAACTCAGGTAAAGTGTGAACTGAGAAAACAGGCTCTGAAGTACAGTGTCTATTCAAGCGCTTAATCTTTACCAAACCCTGCTGGCTGTGCGATGAATGGGACAAAAAAACAGGAAGTAAACCACCAGAGTAACAACAATGAAGGAATTATCAGATTAAACTGAAATTAAGCATGCCTCATTAACAAATTCTGACCATAATCAATGCCAACTTTCACAGCAGTAGCACTATCTTTTCAAAAGTTATTAGAGTTGAAAGTGAAGAGTGTGGACAAGGTTTTTCAGAAATGAAAAAGGGATTCTAAAGACACACCTAATTACACTATTCTACCAAAAATGTTCGAGATAAACTGCTAAAAAAAAAAAAAAAAACACTTTCCCGCCCGTTTTATGATACCAAATTTTAGCATAGTGTAAAAGAAGAAACGCTCTTTCAGAAAATATGAAAAAGTCAAGTTCGGCTAGGTTGACCCAATTGACTTATTTTCAGTCCTCACGCAAAATCAGTGTGTGCGACTTTATGTTCGTTTTGAGGTGCACGGTCACATATATATATATATATATATATATATATATAATTAATGTATTGTAGTAATGTAACGTAAGTGAGGGGACTGCAATCTACAAGTTCGCTTTTTAGCAGCCCCTCAATTTTCATTTCCATGAAGTTCTTTTAAGAACGAATATGTATTATTATGTGCCAATATATGTTATCATGTCAAAGTGTATTACCTGTGTTTGATTGGAAATGAAAAAGAAAATGCATGTGAACAAGCATGTGTGAAATGAAAAAAATGAAATATTTGTCAATTTCTGACATGGTAAAGATAGTAATGATATAATGTGCTTATATAGCGCGATTCAACACAAAATAGGTTCTTAAAGCGTTTTACATACATGTACATACATACATAATGAAACGTATTAGTTACAACCGAAAATTGGCAAACCACATATTATAACGGTATAATTCTTCTATACTAACTGCAGAAGTTACTGAACATTGTTTGCTAAATGAAATAAGTGAGTTTTCAATTGTTTTTTGAACAGTTCAGAGTCTTCTTGGAATCGGAGTAGCTGAGGAAGGGAGTTCCAGAGGACTGGACCTGCATAAGCAAAAGTCCTTTCCCCGTATCTCCTGGTCCTTCTTGTGTTGACTTGAAGCAAGTGCTGAGAGGCAAATCGGAGATTTCTCGTAGGGACGTATGGAGTGACGAGTTCAGATATATAGTCCGGTGCCATATTGTGTAGAGCCTTGTGAACAAACAGAATGATTTTATACTGGATCAGGTATTGCATAGGGAGCCAGTGAAGCTCAGCGAGGATTGGTGCTATGTGATCGTACTTCTTACACTTTGTTACCAGACGGGCTGCAGAGTTTTTGATCCTTTGTAATTTACTAATCTCCTTGTCTGGAAGGCCAATTAGTAAGCTGTTGGAAAAGTCAAGGACGGAAGTCATGAACGCATGTACTAGTAGCTCTGTTGTTCGCTTGTCAAGAAGGGTTCGGATTTTTTCCTATTCCTCTAAGGGCAAAGGAAGCACTACGGCAGATATTCTGCCCCCCCCCCCCCCCCCCCACGGAAGAAAGCAGTAACTGCATAGCTGCTGAGCTGAGATAAATGCGATTTTGTGTTTTTTGCAGATTCTTTAAAAACACAGAAACATTCAAAAATAATGTTGTGGTATGATTATGCACCATACCTAGTTGTCTAACAATACCTAGGAAACAATTATGTTTCTGTTATTTTTTAAATGTTATTTAGGAAAATGCAGTTACTGCGGTGGCTCACCCTTGATTCTGGGTAGTTTCCCCACGGAAAAAAAGCAGTAACTGCAGACGGCCAGGAATCTGCTGTTTCCCCCATGGAAAAAAGCAGTAACTGCACATGTCACATGACCATAGGAGGAGAATTGTTACCACCACCAGGTTATTAAGTTCTTCTACTCTCTGATTAGTCTAGATCTATAAGATCTAGGACCTAACGCTAGACCTAGACTAGGTCTTGTCGATTGAATGGCATTCTGTGTAAAAATAAGGTAGGGCCAGGCCTACATGTACAGTACCCTAATTGAACTTTGGAGTGCCCGGCATGGCCCCTGACACATGACCCTGGGCTAGACAATAAAGTCAAGTCTCTTCGTCTTAGATCCTAGTCGAACTCTGACGTTACACTTAAGCTAGACTACAGATCTATGCCCAATTTTAGTGCTAGACCTAGATCTAGCACGTTAGATTAGACCTACTGACATTTTGTCTAACACTAAACAGTTAACAATAGATTAGACTCTAGATAGATCTACTCTGTAACGTTAGATCTGGTAGACCTAAATTTAGGGCCTACATCTAACGTTAGACTAACGTTAGTGTATTAATACTAGTGCTCATCTCCCTTCAGTATATTTTCAGCTCACCTAGATTTTCTGGTTCTGGCCAAAGCCATGGCTACCATGACGTTTCCTCTGCAATTCATGATAGATTTACAGGCATGCCTGGACCGCAGAAACTGTGTGACAGCATGGTTAGCACTGGCATGATCACTCAGACTGTACCAGACCTGCAATACTGTGCAAGTGATGACTGTGATGTGATGCAATGTTTAGCTAGTTACTGTATGCTGCAGAATTTATGCGCATGCAGCTAGCTGCACGCGTATTCTGCACTCTGAGCGCGCTGAGTCTACCAGGTTTGCTAGTCTCCAGAAAGAAGCTTTTTCTACAACTTGTCATATGATTCCCTGCGGGCAGAGTCAAGTTACTGGTGAAACAATCTTTTTATATCTACTCCCCTAAATTATGGACGAAACTGCTGTTTACATTGTTTTAAAAAGAAATTAGTAGAAAAAATAAATGGTATTAGGGAAAAAAATATACAGGAAGGACTATACAGAGTCTGAATGATTAGACTAAATTGTTAGTTGATGCTTTCTTCCGTGGGCTTTGTTAGTTACTGCTTTCTTCCGTGGGGAAACTTGCAAAGTTGAATCAACTGGATGCAGTTACTGCTTTTTGCAAAAGTGAAAAAATGCATTTTTGGTCACTTTCATTTTTTTTTTTTTTTGCAAAACTGACCTATTAACATTGGAGAGCATTGGGTAAACTATTTATTTTTGCAAAAAAGTAAACATTCATAAAAATGTCAGTTACTGCTTTTTTCCGTAGGGGGGGGGGGGCAGTATTGTTGACATGTTGATTCATTTGAAGATTGTAGTCCAGGAAGACACCAAAATCACGAACTGCTGCAGATGGCACGACTTGGCACTTTCCGGATGCAATGGGAGTCAGGGTTCTGGAAGGCTTGAAATGAGATGTCACATGGAGCACCTCCATCTTTTTTGTCATTCAGGATAAGGTGGTTGCATTCCATCCATTTCCGGATATCTGTCAGGCAGAGCTCAAGCTTCCTGATGATTCGATCTCCGTCAGTGGATTTCATAGAAATGTAGAGTTGGGTGTCATCGGCATACACAGCCAAATCAATGAGTTTTGATGATTTCCTGGACTGGAGTGGTGTAACAGATGAACAGAAGTGGTCCAATTACGGATCCTTGAGGGACACCCCATTTAAGTGGAATGGGGTCAGAGGTGACGCCGTTAATTGTCACTTTCTGTTCCCTGTCAGTAAGGTATGATGATAGCCAGGCTAATGCTGTTTCGGCTATGCCGAACCTGCTCTTCAGCATGGAGAGAAGGATCGCATGATTTATCGTATCAAAAGCTGAGGACAGATCTAAGAGGACAAGGATGGCTTCACATTTTTGTCGTCAAGGGACTGCAAAAGGTCATTGTGCACTCGCAAAAGTGCTGTCTCGACACTATGATGTTGTCTGTAGGCAGACCAGGGGCGGATCCAGGAATTCCGTAAACAGGGGGCGCGTTTACAAAATTAATGGGGGGGGGGCGCAAGCGCCCCTCCCCCATTTTTTCTTTTGTTTCAACAAAAAATAAAGGGGGGGGGGACGTGCGCCGGTTGCGGTCCTCCCTGGATCCGCCCCTGCAGACTGCCTGGTGGCCAGGAGGGAGTTCCCAGTTAAGTACCGCATAAGCTGCTGACATACTACACGTTCAATAACTTTTGCCAGAAATGGAATATTCGAAATTGGGCGGTAGCTATTTAAGCACTCTGGATCGAGATTGTGCTTCTTCAGTACGGGTGTGATGAGTGCTGACTTAAGGGATTTTGGGAAAACTCCATGATTTAGAGAGTGGTTTACCATGTCCGTAACGGCAGGAAGAAAGGTATCCGTACAGTTTCTGAACACAATAGCAGGTGCTGGATCCAAAGGACATGTATTTATTTTCTTGGATTTTGTGAGCTTCAGCACGTCTTCTTCTGACACATTTTGAAATACTTCAAGACTGCAGGTCAAAGAACTCATGGGATTCTTCAGGACTGAAAAGGAGCCAGAAAAAGAAGTTGGGTTCATCTCCGAGTTGTACAGGGGATTGCGCAGTTGAGTGATTTTGTCATCAAAGAACTTACAGAGTCTCTCAAAGAGTTCTTCATGTGAGTCATGGGAAGGCAAGGTCTGTCCAGGGCGCTCGACAGTAAGGTCATGTATCAACCTGAATAGGTCGTTTCTGTTGCAGTCATTGATCAGCCTCTGGTGATATGATCTTTTGGCCTGTTTCAGGGCAGTATGGTATTCTGTAGTGGTCTTCTTCATTATTTGTTTATCAATCGTCAGCTTTGGGACAAACTTTCTCAACTGGCGTTCTTTGGAACACAACTTCTGTTTCTATTCTCTTAGTGAATCGTAATTCCAGGGAGCATGAGGTCGCAGATGTACAGATTTAACAGTCACTGGTGCATGTTGAGCTGGGGTGTCTTTGATTGAGATGTTGAACAGTTTCACTTTATCACACAAGTCAAGATCTTCGATGTCGTGCGCTTTGGCAAAAACAACTTTTAACATCATCACTGAATCTTGTGTAGTCAATGCTGTGCAGTTTGCGGAAATGAATTTCTTTCTTGGTAAGCGGGGGCGTGCCAGAGATGCACTGAAGACTATTGCTGCATTATCAGAAGGAATTGTGTGGAGAACTGAGACATTGCTGACTGTGTCATCGTCCTCTCGTACAATCAGCAGGTCTAATGTATGACCCCGAATGTGAGTTGGTTGAGAGACAACCTGCTTCAAACCACAAGACTCCAGCATATCACGAAGTTTTCTTGTACTTGGAGTAAGTGTGTCATCGAAGTGGAAGTTGAAATCTCCACAGATTATCACCTTACTGCATAGAAGGCTGACAGATTCGAGAAATCTTGAAAACTCCGTAAAGAAGAGTGAGGTGCTGATGCCCGGCCGTTGTGGCCTGTAGATAGTGATAAGCGGGATTTTTTTATTTCTATTTATTTTATTTTTTTTTTGACCAGAGCATGACACTGTTAACTCTAGGCATTCAAAGGATTCAAAGGAGTGAGATTTGGTGCTGGTGACATGGTAGCGGTTTCGCAATATGACACAAAGTAATCCACCTTTCTTTCCTTTGCGAGGCAGCTTAACAATGTCTTTAAGCGTAGTCTTTAACTCTGCATGTGCCACGTTCGCACGACTCCGACTCAGTCGACGGCGTGCCAACTTCGCATATTCTGCTCAACAAACAAAGCCGCCAAAACCGATCGATAAATCGGCTAATCACTGCTAATCCCGCGGCACAATGAAAGCGTTTCTCGTGCTTTTGTTACTCTCTTATACGGCTTCCATTCTTTGTGGTGATTACTATCAAACTGTGTTCCCAACTAGATTTGCTCGTACATTCTAAATTTCTGTCACGGTTTTATGTTCAAAAGTAATGCCTTTACAGTAATGTATCAAGTGGTCATTAACCCGTTCCTTCCGCAATTCTCTGAGTGCCTTTTAATGCCCCCAAACGAGATTCTTTTCGCCCGTCGACAGAGAGGCACACAGCTTGGTAATCCAGCTGTGTGAAGGCAGTCAAGCGGTTCATTGCGTCCCCCTTTCTACGGTCAACTACATGTGCCCATGAACAATGGAAATATCGATCGGGTGGGAGGTATGAATAGAGCGTGCGCTGATGAGCTCTCAGAATCTTTTGTTCTACACAAAACCAGGTACCTGAATGAGGTGACTGGGGTCAGCGAACCCGCATTTCTAACTGATCTCAGCCATGATCATTATGTACATGTTCGTACGAGTTTACAGCAGAACAAGCAAAAAACTAAATCAGGAAAAGGTACATAATACTGTAAAACCCCTTTTTTAAACAGCAGGAAAACAAATCCTGATAGAATAAACTCTGATCTTTTTATCAAACCCACTTTTCTGAGCATTTTAACACAAAGAAAGATGAATTTAGGCCACTGAAGCAGGCGCCCTTGTCTTCATTTTGGGAACCTGGTAAACCAGGTTCCCGTATATCAGTAGCTCCCACGGGAACCTGGTAAACCAGGTTCCCGTAAGGAACGGGTTAAAAGAAAAATTGAACATGAATTTGTCAAACAATTTATATCGAAACAAAGCTCTGCATTCCTCTTTAACTTTGCTTGCTATTATGCCCATCTTAACAGAAATTTGTAGAAGTTATACAAATTGGAATAACAGAATTCTTTCTCAAAGCATGACTACCTTCCTGTCTCAGAATAACGTGGCACGCAGGGGGTTTCCACCGTGGCACATACATGTAAGGAGTTAAGCGTGTTTTGGATTTCAGCTGATGCGGCACCGTCAAGACTGTCGCCTCTGAGCCAAGCTTCAGTTATGGCCACAACATCCAGTTTCTCAGTTATAAAAAAAAAAAAAAATCACATAGTGCTGTTGGTTTATTCATCATGGACTGTGCATTCCAATAGCCAACTCTGGTGAGGGGTTGCTTCTTCATTGAGATGGCAAGTTTTTGAGATCCTTTTCAGTGCAGGAGTTCTTTGTTCAATGATCTTTTTTGATTTTCGAGTTCGCCTGTTGCCTAAGAGGACAGGGATGGCTTTTTGTGTCTTCTGAAATGACCTGCGACCTCGTCGGGTGGGTTTGACCTTAGATATCCCAAGCTCCTTCACAGCATGATACACATCAAGTTGAAGTTCCCCTTTCTTGACCTGCCCACCTATGTGTTTCAGTTCTTTCGAACTGTAACATGTTGGGTCCTGCATAGTCCTGACTGCCATAATGATCGCGAGAAATAAGCCTACACAGGCAAGGCGCAGCACAAAATTCTCCATTTTGCCACACAGATAATGCTCACTTGTGTGACATAGCTGTTGACGGTGTCTGTCTTTCTTCTTCTTCCCAACATTGGCCAGATTCACTGTGTAGGTGTGAGCTAACGAGAGGTGTATGAGAGGGCAAGCTCAGCATCTATAAAGCAATAGATTAAGTGCGGTCAGGTTCGGCATTCTGAATGGGCAGGCAAACACACAAAAGAGCTTGTTGCACCGTGCAGACAATGGGTCCACAGCAAAGCTATTGATGACCGGTGAACCTTCCACGCCTGTAGTAACATGGAGGTTGAGAAGGCATCTCAGTGTATACTTGCACACAAAACTTTCACTTGAAGTTGCTGGTCAACCTCCTCCACCGAGGACTCCAAAATTGTCCTGCAATATCCAGGGTGCTATAGCAACACTCTGTTATCAAAATATAACAGAGAACCTTCCAAAGACACAGTCAATGTTCCACTGAAGGGAGAGCAAATATTTTTTTTTTGAAGTTTTTATTAGCAACAACATTTGAACATGTACATTTTCAATCATTATACAATGGTATTTACATACATATATGAAAAAAAAATACTTATCTATTACTCCTTTACAATAACATGATTAAATGAAGACATTTGAGATTTAAATGTGATACATGTAGCGTAATTCTACAAAGTTGTTGTTAACAAGGAAACCAAAAGTTAGCACACGTGCTAGTCGAGATTGGTCACCTTGATCTTCATACTAAAAGCTAAACACAAACGAAAAATTATTACATGGTTGGTTGAAATGGCTGTTAATATTTAAATACAACGTACATCATATATTTTCTAACACAGAAAACTAATTATACTTGATACAATATCTATTAGAGAAGGAAATCTGCAAGGCATTTACGAAATGTAGATCTTTTGCTTTGTTCACGCATTTCTCCTGGCAATGTGTTCCAAAGTTTTGGTCCTAAGTAAGAAATTGAAAATTGTCCCTGTGTGGTTCTAAATTTTGGTAAGTACAACATTCTTTTTTCATTTGTTCTTGTCCTGTAAGTATGATGCACAATTTGGCAATAGTCATACAGAGGGTGCGGAATAGTTCCATTGCAGAGATCGTACATAAATGTTAAAACTGAGAACTTATGTAACCTAACAACATCTAGAAGTTTGAATCGTTGGAACAATGGTTCTGAATGTGTTCGTAAAGTCGAAAATGTTATAGCTCTCAGAGCCATTTTTTGAGAAATATGTATACACTTTAAGTGAGATTTATAAGTACTGCCCCATACTTCAATACCATATAATATGTGTGGTTGTATAAAAGATTTATACAAAAGCACAAGAATGCGCTGCGGAACATACTGTCTTAATTTATACAGTACACCTACTTTCCTTCGAACACATTTATTTACCAATTGAATGTGAGGTTTCCAAGTGAGATGACAATCAATCTGAGTTCCGATAAAGGATGCAACACTCACTTCATCAATGTCTGTGTCAGATAGTTTTATTGCACCCCTCATCGAAACTAACTGACGTTTTCTTCTGATTACCATATAATTTGTTTTCTTTAGATTGATTGTAATCTTATTGGCATTACACCATGTTTGAACTTTGTGCAGGTTTTCATTTACTTCATTCACATCTATTTCTTTTTGGCGAGCAGCATAAGTATGAAAAATATTTGAATCGTCGGCAAACAATCTGAATTTAAAGAAAGAGCAAGAGCGTGGCAAATCATTTATAAATATCAAAAAGAGTGTTGGCCCCAAAACTGACCCTTGCGGGACACCACAAGTTATAGTCTTCGGTGTCGAGACCATTCCTCTATAAGATAGCAGCTGAGATCTGTTGGACAGATAATCAGCAAACCATTGAAGTGGAATTCCACGAACACCATAATGAGCCAGTTTACATAGAAGAATATCATGATTTATCGTATCAAAAGCCTTTTTAAAATCTATAAAGATACCAAGTGTTACTTTTCCTTCATCAAGTGATGTCATTAGTGTATTTACAAGATCAATTAAAGACAATTTCGTACTGTATCTTTTACGAAAGCCATATTGGTGTTTATAAAAAATATTGAGTGCAACAGCTATTCTGCGCCACATCATGTTATATAAATATTAAATGTTATGTTCTGTAGATGCGTTAAATTTATAATTTAGACTCTCGACAACCAAAACACGGTTATGATAAGAAGAGTTTAGACTAGTGAGAGAAATATACCGAGTATTATATTCATATTCAATCCTTTTTATGAAATAGAGAATAAGTTGGTGAAGTGACAAGACATAGAAATTTCTATGAACAGAGATGAAAGAGGAACGAGATATAAATGGTTTTACAGGACCGTGACTTATGATAACGATTTGAGTTGAGATATGAATAGAGTAGTTGTGCTCATCACCACCTGTCCATTCAAGCATCACGTGGATTCTTTCTTCTTCTTTAAATAGATACGCCCCCCCCCCCCTCTCCGGGAGGGTCGCTTATATATCGTCGCTGGGGCGATAAGACCTCGTATTTACAAAATGTCAAATGTTCAAGAGAGCCAAAAACATGGCGGCCAAAGCACTGTGGCGAGATATATTATAGAAGAGTTTGTTCGCAAAAACCGATAAGTCTATATTTTCCAAATGGAGATATTTGCGATTAAAGGTCAAGAAATACAAAGAGAATAATAGGAAAATTTTTGCTTCTTTTGACCATAACTTCAAAAAATATGCCTTTATATGTAGTGACCAATATATCATTTAAAAGGTATTTTTGAGCTTTATGACAGAGACCGTACTTCAAAATCTTCAAAAATGGACTTATCGGTTTTTGCAAACAAACTCTTCATATATATATATATATATATATATATATATATATATATATGTATATACCTACAAAGGGGATATAACTATGAAAGGTATAAAAGCTGACATGACAAGCGATCTTGTCAAAAAAAAAGGTTGCTCACTTCGCAGTAGTCGTAATACCAAAAATTACTCTCTTGAAATTCCACATTGGAGTTAGCCATAATTATAGTAGACTGGCTGTGAGTTAAAGTCACATTAATCAGCCGTTATGTAGAGTTTATGAAAAATGCGAAATTTATACTGCCATACGAAGAGCCAGGGTGAGGTCGAATATCTAATAATGTCACTTTTGAATACGGATATCACTTCTACAACTTCTGCAACTTCCTGGTACCTCATGAAATTTTCCACAGTCGGGGTATGGGGATTCAGTACAAGCACAAAATATGAGCAGCTGGACGTCGCATCAGTGGAATTTGTAGAAAATAGAATCTATGAATCTAAAAGGTCGGATACATCCATGTGTTTGCTGACTGGACAGGAAGGTTACAACATGGTTTATGAGTTTAGACCGATTTTTTGTGATATCATAGGGGGGTGGTGGAGGAAGAACTACCTACTGACACCTTCAGTTTTGTTTTCACTCTCCAGGGGGAGAGAGAAAAAATGAAGATTTCAATGGATATCCGATACGGATAGGGATAGCCTGGTGGTACTGCCGTTTCCCTGAAAGTGCAGGTTCGCGATTCCAAATGCTTTTTTTTTTTTTCCTGAAATGATTGGTGAAAAAGTCGATCGGCATTTATGATGCTAAAAAAAGAAATGTAGGCCTACGTGTTTTAATAGAGGAAAACATATTGAAGAAAACTCATACCGAATGTCTTCTCCTTTGTGCTTACTAATCCCTTGCTTTCGTTTGATATACCTTGCCCACCTTGGACTATTTTAACAGCGGAATTTCGGAACTCTGGTTCAGGTTCATTGTGTCACTGCCATCAACAAGAGATGGCCTTGCGGTAGTGTCGCTTGGAAACAGTAGAAGACAGGATCGATTCCCCCCTGGTTCTTCTTTTTAAGAATTATTAATTTTGTTTAATTATGTATTATATTTTAATTATGTAGATCAGTAGATGCAATCTCAAACTATTTGATCTTACGCAGGGAGATAATTGAAGAAAACTCATAGGCCATAAAATTCAACCCTGAGCTTAACATTGTTTTTCTTTTTTCTACTCCTTTCAAAGCTATCTTCTTACGCGATAATATTGATTGGATTTAAAGAACACTTCCATGGTATCAAAATGTGTTCATTGCCATCATAGTGGTGAAATGATACTTGGCCCCTTCAAATGGCAGGAGGGAATGATGTGACATTAAATATCATATGATTGGTATAACTACTAGGCAGGGGATATAGAATTACATGTATGATAGATATAGATTCTAACGAATAATAAGTAAATAAATTAATGGTTTAGCTCTATCATTGTTTTCTTCAAAAGCATGACCGTCTTTGTGTTATACGAGCCAAAGTGAAGTTGCTTGGATTTATTTTTTTTTTTTCCTGGGAAAGCAGTGCTCAAATCTGTCTCTTTGTAGCTTAATAATGATTCACAGCTAAATATCATTTCTATTTTTTATTTTAAGGGGGAAATAACTTGCAGTATAAACATGCCGCCTGTATACATGGTAATAACTTGAATAACACGTGCACCATGCCTCATTTATGTTACAACAATATCTTGTTTGGATATCACGTTCAGATATTGACTTACCAGCTTCCGAAATTAGTTAGAAAGCGATCAGCCACACAGGTCTGGGCATATATATATTTTTTTTTCGGCATTCGTCGATTCCTCTTATGAGGTGTAGAAAAGTTCACAATTTCACCTTGTGGCTGATCTGTTTCCAGCTTATCTCGGAAGTTGCACGTCGATTTCAAGGAAATTCCACATATCATCATTGGAACATACATTAGACATGGTGAAAGTGTTATTTTAAAAGTAAAAACAGACATGCAAATGACATGTCAATTGGGCATGTTATGTCCTCTTGAAATCGTGTAACCTTGATCTTGTCCTCATTGTAGCTTTGTTGTTTTTTTTTCCTACAATGAAACTTGGAATTAACAAGCCACATTTAGTTTGAAATTCAAAACTTAACGAAAAAAGAATAGTGTTTTAAAACACAAAAACAACACTGAATGTCATACATAGATAAGCGTTATCCTTAACGTGTTTAAGAGCATCTTGCTTCAAAGGAAAAGACATCTAATATCATTGATGATTTATGGAAACATTATGAATAAGTATAACACTTCTCATAAATAACAAATGCCAGGTAACATCTCTGTCAGTTTAAATACAATAAATTATGCGGAAGAAGGACTGCCACTATAAGCGTGTGGCACACTCTTAAGCAGCTAGTTGATCGCGCACAGCCCTCGCGCCAGTGTAAACGCCCCGCTGACAGTGCAGTCACCGCTGGTAACCCTTCGTCTGCTTTCGCTCAGCACTTAATAACTAGTCGCGCATGCGCTGAGCATTTCACCTCGTCACAGTTTCGCATAGTCAGTAGAGCCCGGAGCGACGCCCACCTGCGTATGCTTGAGGCTACATTCATTCAGCTGACCAGTCCTATTTTATGCAGGCAAAAGGAGTTTGTACGCACATTGGCACTCTTTTGATCCTACTCATGTTTACTTTAGCCAATCAGCGTACGCACTGTTTCGCTTTAATGGTTTGCTCGTTTTGCTTATTGTTATGTTCGCGCTTCCTGTTTCATACGTGCGTTTTCTACTCCGAAGAGTGCACGTCGAAAACGTTCAGTATGTATTTGTTTAACGCAATTTTGAAGTTTTGTACCACCAAGCATCTCTTTCATCTTACTGAAATACTTTCTGTTTTCCGTCTTTTCCCTACTGACACACAACTTAACCATCTGGACTTTGTATGGCCTGTATGTGTATCCTCTTTCCAAATTGTGAAGTTTGTGGGGTTAGTGTGTGTCTGCTGGTAGTCCGTGATAGGTGATACATGATTGCTTTTCAACCTGGCACTTGTTTTTTCCTGACGAAGATTCTGCTATGACCAAAAGCGCAGGCCAGTCTTCACTATATTTGACTTCATACACTCACTACACTGAAAATCTTCAACTAGTCTTTTTATCTGTCTTTTCTTCCTTTCAAAGTAAATATTGATCGCCGAAAAATTTTGGAACACTTTTTTGCCTTTCTCTATTAAATCAAAGGAGCGTTAACAGGGAATAAAACTGTCCTCAGTACTTATACACGATGCACTATTTTGCAGACGAAGTGCAAACTGGGACGATTACGGGTTGAACAGAAAAGTTGTCTGTTCGGAGGAAGTTTTTGTTTTGTCTACCATCGCTTTTACATCGCTGTTACGAGCTCCGAGGCACAGTGGGCCAGAATGAGCTCAAAGTGCTCCAAAATTATATTCCGTGGTTTCTTTTTACCCAAATTTGATGTCTAAGGGTAATTGGGGGGCGTAGAATTGATTGAACATAATTTCAAACTCATATGACCTCACTGTGATGCTGTTTTTTAATTGGCTACCAAAAATCTGTCTGTAAATGACGAATAAAGCAATGCAAATCTTAGGCTGTTATTTTTTTTTTCTCTTTTTTTTTATTTCCTCACAATGTCAAAAATTTGAAAAATCCCAAGTGCCCAAAGTGACTTTTGGCGCACTTTGGTATCTCTCTGGCCCACTGTGCGCCGTTTCTTCTCTTCTTCGCGTTCTCGCGGCTATACCGTTTGCAATGTGCGCACTGTATTGTTTTGCATCGTTTGTTCTTATATCAAAATACAATTGAGTACTCGTCTCTTTTTGAGAGGAACAATGATAGAATAGTTTAAAAAATGGTCTTAACTAGGTGTTAAGATGTGAGAGGAAATCGGTGGTTATAATCCACTCGAAGAGAATTTTCACAATTTTGCATACAAAACAATGGGAAAATTATGTACTGTTGTATCATAAGCTTCCTTTACTTTGTGGTTTGTGATCGTGATTGGTCTATTTCATGGAAAATTTTCACGGCAATGTGGCAATGATCATCAGCTTGTATGAAGTTGATTTTTAATTAACATCGTTCTTGTTATGGCGTTCATTACTTAAGGAATAACATCATGATCATTACCAACACTGTTAACACTAAGTGAAAAATTATCAACGGTAATTATTCCATGTCCTTATCACTAAGGGAGTATGAGATAGGAGACAAAAACTTATTTTCCCTTTTCATGGATAATTCATTCTTCTTCTTCTTCTTTTTTTTTGTATATTACCCGGTAATATTTCCTTTCGCATATTTGATTTTTTTTTTTTTTTTTTGCAGACTAAAATGGAGAGTAATGAACTTCCTTTGTTGTATCATGTCCATATATTTTGATTTCCTATCCTTAGTTTGCATCGGTATTCCACATAAAACGAATCATTGTATAAGGTTACGGCATTATGCATACAGTTTTTTTTTTAGCCATACGTTTAATACATATACAACGTATAATGCATCTGTTTGCTGATACAACACTGCTTTGTGTCGCTGAGCATTGCAATACACGTGTATTTTCCTTTCCCATTGAGAACAAGAGGTGGCGTGATCTTCAGACTACGCCAATTTAGGGTTCACACACATAAATATTTCCCCATCGGGATGTGTGTTAAAAATCAAATTTTATAAAATTCTGTAAAATAGCTGGGAGAAATGAAGTATTTCAGCTTCACTAACCTGGATAAGTGAGATATACCCTTTCATCCATCAAATTTTCAGGGTGGAATCTTCCGCTCAAATTCTGTCCAAAGCCAGACTACGAGTTCTTGTCACTCAAAAAATCACCTTTTTTTCCGTACACGTACCCAATGAATTATAGTCCCCTCAAATTCCATTAGAAAAGTTTTCATCTTCCAACCAAAATGCCGTTTGTAGAGGAATTCATACTCAATATCTGCAGCTATTCAGTTTTTCGCCAACCTACATCATTGATTTTCAATTTATTTTTTTTTCTTCATTTATTTTGGTATCTTTGGTACGAATTTGTGAAGGGGTCTGGGACATTCAATTGTATTTACGGGTGTGAGCCCTATAACTTCGGAATCAGGGCTATTTATATGTATCTATGTTCGTGTTAAAAGTTCAAATATATTTTCATTTCCCTCAAATAAAGAGAAAAAATTATATACCATGTATAAGCAGTGAAAATCAGATCACACAAACGTAGATTAACAAAGTGCATCATTATGATAATCAGACTGATAATGAGCAAAAAAAAAATGATGGAAACATAATTCTATTTTTTTATTCAAGTATTATACATAATTGCGCATAGAACATTTAGGTAGGGATGGAAATGGAAATGGTACCTCCCACTTGAAAGCAAAGCTTGTATTTTATGGGACCCTCAGAAAATGCATAAATGAAATGAAACAATGAAACAAATATAAAACAAAATCAAAGGAAATAATGTCAACTGTTATGAAATCAAATTTGGAAGACGAAAAAGAAAAGGAAATGGAGAAAAGAACAAAAAGAAAATGAAAATTAAACACGTGTCATCGGCGACACAAGCCAAATGAATCATGTGCAACGTAGGCGAATATAATAGAGGGGGTCGGGGCATTGTAGTAGTGCTAACCCACACTTTTGTCAAAATTGAGATACATGCATTTTCATAATCATTATCCTTCGCTCTAACCTCCGTGAAAATATCATATTTGACTTCAACCAATAAGATGGTAAAAATGAATGCATTCATGTTTTATTAATGTACATTCAACAGCGATTATCTGAAAATGACTATTGCGTGGGTGAGTACTATATTGCACCGCCCCCCCCCCCCCCCCATATTTCAAAGAATTACTCTGTACATGTACCGGTAAGAATGCAAAAGAACGGACATAAAACAGTGAGAAAATAGACACAATGATATATCATATGGTACAATAAGAGGAACATCTGAGGAGAAATCGTATGCAACCCATTATTTTTCTCTCATTAAAAAAAAAAAAGATATACATAATTGTTTCATGTTTAACAAATGATGACTTTTGTCGTATAATAACTATAAGATTTAAACAAAATTTTTACCTGTGGTATTCTTGAAAGAATTCAAAATTTTAGCTGTTATTATAAATATTCAATTGTTTATAAGTAAGTGCTCATACATGTCCCGTCATAAATGAATGTGTTCTGAGCAAGTACAGTTCTACAAAATGACAAATGTAATTCACACGATAGTCTAGCTGGATAATATTTCTAATGGAGTAATTTCTTCGAAATACAGTATCAAATATATTTGGAAGATACTTTTTATCATACGTATACATAAATTGTCCTAAATTACACCAAAACAAAACTTTATTTTTCAATATTTATGTTAAAAAAATAACGGGTCGATATGAGACAAAAATGCAGTATGGCATGTGATACGGAGGATTTTTTGTTTTGTTTTGTTTTGTAATCAAAGTAATTTATCTAAGAAGAGTAAATAATATGTTGGAACATTATACTGGACGATTATGCAAATAAGTTCTCATCATATTCATAATACTTAGCACTTGCATCATTTGAAAATGGAAAATGTTGATAAAACTGGATTCCTCTGCATAGACATCCTTAGAAAAGTTGTTTTAAGTGTTTTAGGGTTTATTTCTAAGTTAGCAGGATAAACCACACAACATTAATTAAAAGGATATGCTTAATTAGGCTAATACTGATAAATGTCATTTGAAACAATAATTAACTTCAAAAGGAACCTCGCACATGAATCTACAAAAATAAACCATCCTCCAAACAAGCTATCCACGACAGTCGTCTCATAGGTCTTCACTGTAGTTATGCCAACTGGAGTCTTTTACAAATACGTAATAAACACAATTGTTTTTCTTAATTTATAATGCATATATAATTATATGAAGAGTTTCTTCGCAAAAACCGATGAGTCCATTTTTGAAGATTTTGAAGTACTGTCTTTGTCATGAAGTCCAATATAATACCTCTTAAATGATATATTGGTCACTACATATAAAGGTACATTTTTGAAGTTATGGTCAAAAGAAAAAAAAATCGTATTATTCTCTTTATTTTTCTTGACCTTTAATCGCAAATATCTCCATTTGGCAAATATGGACTTATCGGTTTTTGCGAACAAAGTCTTCATATATATATATATATATATATATATATATATATATATATATATTATAACCTTTACGAGACTAAAATAGAGAAGTTGTGTGTAAACTATCCCATTGTGGTAATTTGTATGTATAAAACATCATTTCTGGATTCCTCGTCATGGATATCCCTTTAAATAATTTTTTTTTTTTTTTTCATGTAATGTGACTTCACGGATTGAAAGCCCTTATATATTACCCATTGTACATATTTCATGCTAATGACGTGGAGATGCTAGTTAAGCTGATTAAGAGTGATTTTGACCTAAGTTTCCAATGTGACAATCAAGCTACATTTACTTCCAATGCCCTTCTAGAACTTCAAATCTGACTTGGTCTATGGGACAACTTGCTGGACTATTACTCGGTTCACCGATAAGGTATATTGAAATAAAACAGGAAACGGGAATACTCATATTCGACACCGAGAAAAAGAAAACAATTGGAAAGTATGTTGTCAGGAAAGTGCTAACCAGACCGCCCCAGGCACACACCCCCTCACCCCACACCTCTATAAAAAGAAAAAAAAATATATATATGTATATAATATAATATATATATATATATATATATATATATATATATATATATACACATACATAGTGTATTCACACTGAATGCAAATAATGAAGGCCACACACTGGTATATATATTCCTCTCGGAACAAACTTGGTGAGAAGACAGAATTACTATCGGTGTCCATAATATCATATTATAATGGTTAAACAATATGAAGAATTTTCAAACCAACCCACGGACCCGTACAACTCGAAAACGTGTCTCAGAAAGAATTTAATTTGGATAGCTTAAGACAACTACCAGTAATTGGATATGTAGTTATCACCTGACAGAGAATCTTGCCAGAAAAAAGGGGTTAAAAGCTTCGGGACAACCCAACCCCCCCCCCCCTCTCCCTTTACAAATTAATACAAACACACATACACACACAGATACAAACACACACACACACACACACACACACACACACACACACACACATATATATATATATATATATGAAGAGTTTGTTTGCAAAAACCGATAAGTCCATATTTGCCAAATGGAGATATTTGCGATTAAAGTTCAAGAAAAATAAAGATAATAATAAGACAATTTTTGCTTCTTTTGACCATAACTTCAAAAATATACCTTTATATGTAGTGACCAATATATCATTTAAAAGGTACTATTTTGTACTTTATGACAGAGATCGTACTTCAAAATCTTCAAAAATGGAGTTATCGGTTTTTGCAAACAAACCCTTCATATATATATATATATATATATATATATATATATATATATATATTATATACAGAGTTTGTTCGCAAAAACCGATAAGTGCATATTTGCCAAATGGAGATATTTGCGATGAAAGGTCAAGAAAAATAAAGAGAATGATAAGAATATCTTTGCTTCTTTTGACCATAACTTCAAAAACGTACCTTTATATGTAGCGACCAATATATCATTTAAAAGGTACTATTTTGTACTTTATGACAGACACCGTACTTCAAAATCTTCAAAAATGGACTTATCGGTTTTTGCGAACAAACTCTTCATATATATGTGACCTTGCATCACAAAATGCACAGAAAGTCGCCAGACATAACATTTTAGTCAAGACCGCAATCTAAACGAGCAGACTTTATGCTTTAAAATGATGTATAACTTAAATCAAATGGACTCTCCTAACCTATCTAAGTATTGGAAAGACAACACACACTCAGGAAAAGTGTGAGCTCAGAAAAGAGGCTCTGAAGTGCAGTGTCTATTCAAGCGCTAAATCTTTACCAAGTCGCGATGGCTGTGCAATGAATGGGACAAAAAACAGGATGTAAACCATCAGAGTAACAACAGTGAAGGGATTATCAGATTAAACTGAAATTGAGCGTGCCTCATTAACACATTCTGTTCATAAGTGATGCTAACCATCAAAGCAGTAGGATTATCCTTTCAAAAGTTATTAGAGTTGAAGGTGAAGAAAGTGTACAAGGTTTTTAAGAAATGAAAAGGGGACCCCAAAAACACACCTTATCACACTATTCTACCAAAAATGATCACGATGAATTACTAAAAAAAACACCCTTTCCTGCCCGTTTTATGATCCCAAATTTTAGCATAATGTAGAAGAAGACTTTCTCTTTCAGAAAATATGAAAAAAGTCAAGATCGGTTAGGTTGACCCATTTCACCTATTTTCAGTCCTCGCACAAAATCAGTGTCTGCGACTTTTTGTACGTTTTGTGGTGCACGGTCACATTTTATATGCCCCCCCCCCCAAAAAAAAAAAAAAAACAAACAAACAAAGACAGCGGTGGTTTGCCCCAATTGGTAGCTTTGCTGTCATCATGATAATGAAGCTGTAGATTGACTCTATGAGTTAAACACAGTTCATGAAAAAATGCGACATTTACAACGCCGCACGAAGAATCAGGGTGAGGTCGAAGATCTGATAATGTTCTTAATACGGATATACTATTCTTTATGCTCTATGGCTTCTTGGTACCTCAGGAAATTTTCCGCAATCGGGTTATGGAGATTCAGTGCATGCACAAAAATATGAGTAGGAGACATCGGTGAAATTTGATTTGATTTGATTTGATTTGATTTGATTTATTCACAAAATGCATATACATACATTATTCACAAATATGCACATAGTTTGTACATGAAACATATTACACATTTTGTCTGGATCGTCATAAGCTATGAAAAGCTTGACTGGGACGCCCAGTATGGATAACGTACACATATTATGTACATAACATCATAAAAAAAAAAAAAAAATGTATTATGCGCGTTCAATTTGTTCATAGATAGGAAGATGAAAGAAAGAGAGAATAGGAAAGAAAAGTGAGTGGAAAAGGTAAGGAGAGGGATACTCTACATCATGGTAGTTAAAAGTATACAAGATTGACAATTCTGGTAACAACTAACATAGAAAGACTCGCTGCTATTATGTACGTAGTGTACGTATGACAAAATAAACCTGTGAACCTGGGGTAAGACAGCAGGCAAGAACCATGCAGATAGTATTGTTTAAACATATTTGCAAAGAAGGGTATTCTTTACTAGTCTTCTAAAAGTATGCTTTGATTGGCACCGTCGTACTTCTTGAGAAAGAGAATTCCAGATGTCAGGACCGGCATGTCGTATGGATCGATGGGCAAGGGCAGTTTTTGGATTTTCTAGGTGCGCGTTTGTCGAGGTTCTGGTTGAATAACTATGAATAGCCGAATTAAAACGAAACATGTTTAACAGGTTGGTGGGAAGTTCTTGCGAATGGAATCTATACATAAAGACAGCACTTTGGAGATAATGAATGTCGTAAATGGAAAGTGTCCGCAATTGAAAAAACAATGGGTTTGCATGAGACCTGTAATCCGAGTTCGTGCAAATACGAACAGCTTTTTTCTGGAGGAGAAACAGTGAGTTGAGTTTAGTTTTCTGGCAAGCCCAAACGATATTGCAGTAAGAAATATAAGGCAGGATAATGGAATTATAAATGGTGAACAACGTAGAGCTTGATATGTATGGTTTGAGTTTGTACAATATTCCAACCCCGCGCGCTACAGAAGTCACAACATTGGCAATATGCAGATTCCAGTTCAACTTGTCATCTATAGTAATGCCTAAAAACTTCGTACTTTCTTTCTGTTCAATTTTCATGTCATCTATAATAATTCGCAAAATTCGCAAAATTCGCAAAAAGAGAAGGAAAAAAAAAAGATATAGGGAGATAGATTGACGAAAATTACTCATACCCAATACTTTTCTTTTCTGTGCTTTACTGATCTTCTGATTTTCTCTGTCCGCCTTCAGATTCGATCCCCGCTGTGTGTGTGTGTGTGTGTGTGTGTGTGTTTTAAGTGATTTGTTGAAAGGTAGTTCAGCAGTTGCAATGTTGCAATTCGTACACAGGGAGAGAATTGACGAAAACTCATACGCCATATATTCACCCCTGTGTTTAATATTCAATTCCTTTCAAAGCTACAATCTTCTTAGCGCAATAATAGTGGTTGACACTTCCATGGTATCAATATGTTTTCATATCCTGCATTAGTAAAATAATATTTGGCCCCTTCGAATGGCAGAGGGGACTGACGTGACCTCAAATATAGGATTGGTACAACCAGGGACGTGAAAGACCCCTCTTACATTAGAGAATAAGTTAATGAATAAAAGGTGTAGTTTCTTATTTTCTTCAAACACATTAGCGTCTTTGTGTTTTACGAGCCAAAGTCTTGTTGCTTGGATTTAATTCTATCTGGGCAAGCCGTGCTCGAATCAGTCTGTATAGCTTAGTATTGTTTGATTTACACATTATTTTTTTTTTTTCAAGTTAAAGGGGCTGTACAGTACTGGTTGAGGTAGGGATTCATGTTTTTGTTTTTGTTTTTTTTTACATTCCTAAGTGAGATAATGAGAAACATCTTATGAAATATGAAAGAGCATGTCATTTTAAGTTTATTAGAAGAAATTGGTTTTCAAATCATGGGCGTATGTACGAAAACAAACAAACAAACAAACAAACAAACAATAACAAAAAACTATACCACCGTATAATTGAACCCCCTCCATTTCCTGAATCATTCCTGAAACGATGATGACTCTGATGACGCAGTCAGGATGGGCATACACACGGATGACCATGGGCATCGATTCTATGGGGGGGGGGGGGGTGGGCAAAGGGGCATTTGCCCCGCCCTTACAGAAATGTTTTTTGGGGAAGACAAATCATTTGTCCCCAAGCAATTCCCGAGATGAGGAAAAATCTCGAACTTTCTTTAAATAAAATTGTCTAAATACCGCCAGAAATATGCCCCAGATCGTTGAATTGCAATCATAAAACATGCAAAAGCTCCACTACTGGGTCCCTTTCGATAGACTTCGTACACTTTTTAGTTTGACATATTTCCTAATATTTTACCATAGAGTGTGCAGTGAATCTTTCACTTAAAAAATAAAAAAATCCTCTAAATATTCCACACAAAGATGGCTGAATTTCAATTCTGAAAATACAAAATCTCACTTGCGTGAGAGGGGGATAGGCTTATCCCGCTCCATACCCTCCCCGTCCAGTCCTTTCTACTTACAGATTGACAGATTTCCAAATGTTTCATCTAAAGTGTGCACGATCCTGGAGGACGGGGTGGGGGGGGGGGGCAAAAATCATTCTGATCACCACCGATTCCCGAAAGGAGGAAAATTTTCTTGCGTTTTTGATAGAAAACTGTTCAAATATCTTATCCAAAGTGTGCACCAGATTGCAGAATTCCAATTCTGAGAATGCAAAAAAAAAAAAAAAAAAAAAAAAAAAAGGAGAAATGACTCTCGCATGGGAGGGGAATATTCCCTCTCACCCACTCCCCCTTTCGGTCCATTTCTTTATTCTTTTAAGATTGACAGATTTCCAAGTGTTTCATTTTAAGTGTGCACCATGTCTGCCACTTCAGTTACCAAAAGAAGAAAAAAAGAACACAAAAGATCCACCCCGGGTGGGAAGGGATATCTTCTTTCAATCAACCCTTTCCCCGCTTGGTTTCCCATTAAAAACTGTAGAACACTTTGGGGATTGAGAGCTTTTTGAATTCCATTAAAACTTTTCATTTTTATTCGTATTATGATAATGCAAAAGCTCACTTGTATACTGAGACGTCGATCCTGGAGGAGGAGGGGGGGGGTGGGGGTCAATCATGCCATTTCCGAAATGAAGGAAATTTTCTTGCGTTTTGTCCAAATTGCTTATCCAAAGTGTGCACCACATTGCTGAATTTCAATTATGAAAATGCCAAATCTCTTTGCCCCCTCCCCTTTAGGTCCTTTTCCTATAGACTCTGCTAAGTACATATTTAGATTTCCATTTTTTTTCAGATTTCCAGATTTCCAAATGGTTCATTCAGTGTGAATCAGATATACTTGTACTGTTTCAATTCTAATGAATTGAAAAATTCCCTCATCCTCGTTTAATTAATTCCCCCTGCCCGCTCGGTTCCTGTCCATTGATTTAGACTCTGCACACTTTGGGGATTGATAACTTTTTGAATATTCCACACAAAAAAAAAGAACATCAGATCAGTGGGAGGGGCTACCCCCTCCCACACCCTCCCCCATAAGTTATAAATTGGAAGTTATTGGGGCTGTCCCTACACTGGCGTAGCCCCCCCCCCCCCAAGATTTGGGCCGGAGATTTGGAAGGAGGAAAAAAATGCGTGCATACTGTATACATGTACATGAAGCGGGTCTCCCTTTCAACCTTTCATCAAGCAATATCATTTTTTTTTTTCAATATTTCACTCTAAGTGTGCACCAGATCGTTTACTTTCAATTTAAAAGATGCAAAATCTCTCGTGCTTGGGAGGGGGATACCAATCTCTGCCCTTTCCCTAGCCTAGGTACACTTTTCAGATTTACCAAAAAAAAAAAAAATCTGAATATTTCTGAGTGCACAAGACTTATCACTTATATTCCGAAAACTCGAAAGTTCCTTCATGTATAAGGGAAATATTCCCTTTCAACCAGTTCCCCTTTCCTCGTTCAGTTCCCCCGATCAGTTTTTTTTTTAATAGTTTCCCATATATTCCATCAAATATGCGTATACGATATATCTCACTTTCAACTTTAAAAAAGGCAAAACCTCCCTCGTACGGAAAGGGTGGTGATAGCATTCGCCCAGGTCTTCTCCCTGCTCCCCCCCCCCCAACCCATGCATTAGGCTGTGGCCACATTGTTAACATAGACAGTTTTCCAAATATGCCCTAAAATATGTGCACCAGAACGTTTAAATGAAATTAGAAAATACAAGATCTCTCTCGTGTAGGAGGGGCAATAAGGTTTATCCCCTCCCACCTTCCCTTTTTGACAAATTTCCAAATATTCCAACAAAGGTGTGCACCAGATTGTTGAATTTCAGTTCTAAAACTGAAAAGCTCCCTCGAATATGGGAGAGGTATCTTGCCACCACCCCTTTGCTTGGTCCCCTCTATAGATTTAGTACACTTTAGGGAATTATAATTTCCAAATTTTCCACAAAAAGTGTGCTTCTGAGCCCCATTTCATAAAAGATGTTTTGATAGCAACTCTTGCTGGAATGACAACTTACAATAGTAACAGCCAATCAGGAAGCTGGATTCTTGTCGTTACCATGACAATTGCCATTCCAGCAAGAGTTGGTATCATATCAACTCTTTATCAAATGGGGCCCAGATCGCTTTATTTCAATTCTAATAACGCAAAAGCTCCGTCGAGTGGGAGGGGGAATCCCCCTCCCACACCCTCCCCCTAAGCTCTACCTCACTAGACTTTGTACATATACACAAATGATGCACACTCGGAATAAGAGCTAAATTCCGTGATTTTAACACTTCCCTGAAAAAAAAAAAAAAAAAACCTATTCGTTTTCATCATCATTATAATTATTTTATTTTTTTTGGGGGGGGAGGGGGGCGCTGGAAAAAAACAAAAACATCTAAGTATTGCACCAAAAGTCTGCCCCAGATCGCTGAATCTCAGGTCTGAAAATGCAAAATAACCTTCGTGCGGGAAGAGAAATGCCCCTTATCTACGGGTGCACGTCACGAGACCGACATCCACGAGTCATACAACCCACAAGTCATACAGCTCACAAGTCATACAGCCCACGAGTCATACAGCTCACAAGTCATACAGCCCACGAGTCATACAGCCCACTAGTTATACAGCCCAAGAGTTCGACACTGAGTGAATAACGCCCATGAGTTCGACATCAAGGAAAATAAGCCCACGAGTTATACAGCCCATAAGTTCTACACTAGGCACAAAAAGCTCACGAGACCGACACTAAGCAACGAAAGCCCACGAGACCGACACTGCGCTTAAAAGGCTCACGAGACCGACACTAGGCAAAAGAGGCCCACGAGACCGACACCAGGCAAAAGAGGCTCACGAGACCCACACAAGGCAAAGAAGGCCTACGAGACCGATAGGATAAACAGCGCCACCTATAGACAAATTACTTGTATAGGGTGTCCAGATAATGGCACAAAGAAGGTATAAGAGATAGAAAAGGAGAGTTGCTAGGGTATTACCACGTCAATTGCCCTCCCTCACCCCCTGAACGGTAGAGATCTTTAATTGTGTTTGCGTATGTGTTTGTGAAAAAAGAAATAAACATAATTCAGTACAAGTGCATGAGTTGTTTCAACATTACTTTCGAAAATTCCAAACACCCTCTTTTCCCTATCTGATAAGTTCATACCTGTGTACACCTACTCAGAAAAAATAAAATAAAATGATGTGGACAATCAGATCAACCAACTAGAAAGATAACCATGAATGAAATGAAGTTCGCTACAAGAAAATTATTCACAAAATGGTCAGTGTTGTAGTGTACACCTACTTTACATGATATGGGGGGGGGGTAGTCATCTGCAAAGGCGTTGGCATGGTACAAATTAACAAAAAAATAATGTAATCGTCAATTAAGGCAGCGTTGAAAATTCGAAAAAAGAAGATGCATCCATGAAAAACAACTTTTCCATTTCATAAGAAATGTAAGGTTTTGAAAAGAATTATCATTTTACAAACACAAGCCACTGAAATCAAGGGGAATCGCTGCGATAAAAAAAAAAGTTTTAATCCGTTGCATTTCATACATCATAGTTAAAGAGAAAATTACAAATTAAACTCTAAGCAGGCGGATATAAGCAGGCAGATAGGATATCTAATAAGGCCTACTTAACTTGTGAAGCGAGAAAGAAAAGGGCGAAGAAGCATCCTGTCCACTGTCTAGATAGAAATTAGGAAAGCCTATTAAAGGTAGCACGATGGCATCTAAGATTAAACCATTCATCGTTATTGTCCTCTCACATTTTTTCATACATTTTCTTTTTTTTTGGGGGGGGGGTGGGGTGGTCCCATGAAGAGGTAAATTCTATTTTAAAAAAAGAAAAAAAAAATGGCAACAATGTCGCTCTTCGTAGCGTGACAGAACTGCCCCCTAAAAGCCACACTTGTACAAATACATACTTAATGTCGTGGATATCTAGATGGTGCTGTTATTAGTAAGTTACAATCTTTCGCTCGACAGCGTAAAGAAATTGCACCCGCCAGTATGTAATTTTCTCCTTAATTGAACACCCTGTACAAGTGCATAATGTAATTGACATGTAGATGGCGCTGTTCATCCTGTCGGTCTCGTGAGCCTTCTTTGAGTAGTGTCGGTCTCGTGGGCTTTCTTTGCCTAGTGTCGGTCTCGTGACCCTTCTTTGCCTAGTGTCGGTCTCGTGGGCTTTCTTTGCGTAGTGTCGGTCTCGTGAGCCTCTTTTGCATACTGTCGGTCTCGTGAGCCTTAACTGTCTAGTGTCGGTCTCGTGTGCTTTCTTTGCTTAGTGTCGGTCTCGTGAGCTTTTTGTGCCTATAGTGTCAAATTCATGGGCTGTATGACTCGTGAGCCGTATAACTCATGGGATGTATGACTCATGGACCTAGTTTTGATGTCGGTCTCGTGGACCATATGACTCGTGGGTGTCGGTCTCGTGGAATGACCCCTTATCAACACCCTCGTGTGCTTGTTTTTTTTTTCTGTTTGATTGCTTAACAGACAGCGCTCATGATATTCATTGTAAAAATTTATACAATAAGTTTATATAAACAAATCCATTTTATAGGCAATTGTTCAATGTAGTCTACATCAAAGTATACTGCTATACCTTAAATAAGTGGGACTGTTTCAAGTCGAAAAAACACGCAAACATGCATAAAATAATTATTGCACCATTTACAACATCAAAATGCAAAAGGTTCTCACCGTGGGAGTGGGGCACACCCCCTTCCAGCCCCCCCCCCTTTACTAGTTCCGCTTACCTTGGCTCGGTCGCGTTCTGGACATTCAGTGTAAGAATTAATACAAGAAGTTTATTTAGATAATACCATTTAAGGCAAATTGTTCAATAATAATCTACATCAAAATAAACTGCTACCTTAAGCAAGTGGGACTGTTTCAAGTCGATAAAACAGGCAAAAACATGCATCAAATTGCACCATTTACAGCATGAAAATGCAAAAAGTTCTCACCGTGGGAGTGGGGGACACCCCCTTACACACCCCCCTCCCCCATAATCGCTCCGCTCACCTTGTCTCAGTCGCGTTCTGGACATCCAGTATAATAATTAATCCAAGAAGTTTCTTTAAATGATACAGTTTGATAGGCAAATTGTTCAATAATTATCTACAGCAAAATGTAAAATGTACTGCTACCTTAAACATGTGGGACTGTTCCAGGTCGATAAAACACGCAAAAAAAAAAAATGCATCAAATTGCTCTATTTACAACATCAAAATGCAAAAAGTTCTCACCGTGCCAGGGGGAAACCCCCCTCCCACCTCCCCCCCCCCTCGCTCGCTCCGCTCGCTCGGGTTCGATTGCGTTCATGACATTCAGTGTAAGAATTAATAAAATAAGTTTATTTGAATAATACCATTTTATATCAAAATTGTTTATTGATAATCGACATCAAAATATATTGCTACCTTAAACAAGTGGGACTGTTTCAATTCGACAAAACGCGCAAGAAATGCATCAAATTGCTCCATGTACAACATCAAAATAAAAAAAAAAAATTCACCATAGGAGGGGGAATCCCCTCGCTCGAGCTCGGTCGCGTTCATGATATTCGATGTAATAATCAATACAAGAAGTTCATTTAGATTATACAATTTTATACGCAAAATTGTTCGTTAATTATCTACATCAAAATGTAAAATGTACTGCTACCTTAAACATGTGGGACTGTTCCAAGTCGATAAAACACACACACACACACACACACACACACACACACAAATGCATCAAATTGCACCATATACAACATCAAAATACAAAAAAAAAGTTCTCTCAACTTTAGTACTACAAGAAGTTTATCTAAATGATACCATTTATAGCCAAAATGTTAAATAATAATCGACATCAAAATAGTATATTGCTACCTTAAACAAGTGGGACTGTTTCAATTCCATAAAACGCGCAAAAACATGCATCAAATTGTACCATCTACAATATCGAAATGAACAGTTCTCACCATGGGAGGGGGATTCCCCCCCCCCGCTCGCTCCGCTCGCTCGAAATCGGTTACGCTTATGATATTCGATGTAATAATTAATACAAGAAGTTCATTTGAATTATACAATTTTACACGCAAAATCGTTCAATAATTATCTACATCAAAATGTAAAATGTACTGCTACCTTAAACATGTGGGACTGTTCCAAGTCCATAAAACACACACACACACACACACACACACAAAATGCATCAAATTGCACCATATACAACATCAAAATACAAAAAAAAAATTCTCTCAACTTTAATACTACAAGAAGTTTATCTAAATGATACCATTTATATCCAAAATGTTAAATAATAATCGACATCAAAATAGTATATTGCTACCTTAAACAAGTGGGACTGTTTCAATTCAACAAAACGCGCAAAAACATGCATCAAATTGTACCATGTACAATATCGAAATGAACAGTTATCACCATGGCTTGTCTGTCGTAAATAGTTCCATGCAGTGAAGTCACTGATTCTATTCGCGACGAGGAAATTGTACACACTGTCACACGTTGCATAGACTGCATAGAAATGCACAGTGACATGGGACTCTGCTAGTGTAAAAGACAAAAAAGGTCCCGAAGTTATGTATGTCATTGATTCACTACTTCTATTTGCTATAGCAACAACATAGTCCGCCTGAATTTACATGGACATTTTAGAATATAACTCACAAATCTAAAGCAAAGGTGAAGTATTACTATTGATAAATTACAGTGTAATAACGTTTGATAATATTTCTTGCTTATCGATAGTTCTGGACAACGTACAAACACATGCAATAATAAAAAAAAAAATGAGGGGCATTAGTAAATGAACTATCCAACTAGCAGTTATCATTATATCTATATGAGCGCTCAACGAGCTTGAGTAATTCATTAGTAGCTATTGGGATAAATCAACATCGTAAACTTTCAACCAGTCGTTATGATTGTTCAATATTTCATCACACTGTATTGCCATAGATGGCACCACTCGAACGTCAATGCAAGCATAATATAATCCTCCTATAGAGTTGCACGTTTCATATTCTGCTTAATCGAACGATTTTCTAGGAGACGTTCGGAAATATTACACACTTCCGTGGTTCTAGGAATGCTTACAAAGGCCAGTAGAATTGAGTTTGTCTGCCCTATGCATGTAACCGAGGAGGTACGAAAGATGAAACTGAATCATGGGCCATTCCGGATGTTTATTGCGAAGTGAAACTTCTCCACCGTTATTTCTTTTTTTTCAGAATTGATCTCTATGATCCCGCATGTGTGTGTGTCTGTGTGTGCGTGTGCGTGTGCGTGTGTGTGTGTGTGTGCGTGTGTGCGTGTGTGTGTGTGTCTGTGTGTCTGTGCGTACTTGTTCATGCATGTCTTCGAGCTAGGGAAGGTCACTCTCAGAGCTACCAAGTCCCACGCATTCTGCGTGAGACTCAAGCATTTAGGGGCCATCTCACGATCTCACGCATGACACCCATTTCTCACACGCATCGGGCGAAGTCTGCAACTTGGGCCTATTATAATGAGCATAGCTCAAAAGATTTAAGTGATAGTTGCAACTGAAGGTATATTTCCCTTTTGTCTTTCAAAATAAGTAAAAAATAGTCACTTAAGTCGTCGGTGTTTTCACGAACTGACGCTATTTCGATTTTGGTCAAAATTTTCAAAATCGAGATATTGGTACCAAATGAAAGTGCTTTCAAAACTCTACCAAATCCCAAAATTTTAGATCACAAAATTAATTATTCTTAATTTTATCAAAGAAAGAAAAAAACGACGGTACTCGAAATATCGAGAAATTAAGAAAAAGGAGTTTCACGAACCGACGCACGAAAGATACGCCGGTTCGTAAAACCCGAATTGCTACGGTGAAGAGCAATGCGGGTTTTACGAACCGTCGCAGTTGCATTACTTTGAGCTTTGTTCAACTTACTGGCCTAGAATTAGGTTTTGGCCCTAATCCAGATCTCAGAGTGAGAACCAAACCTTCTGAAAGATGAATGACGGCCTAAGCCAGCCCACTGTCCACGAGTGAAGTGAATGGTAAGCTATAATCCTATTAAAATCATGCTCAAAATAACAGTTTCAGTTGGACTACCATAACCATTAATTGCGGTAGTGTGTAGTCCCATGTATTCAATCGCGTGATGCTTATGAAGCCTAGTCTGTAAACGCCATACAATTTCAAATTAGATCCCAAATCATATCATTTATTGTTTCTTTTCAACTTATGTCGTTACTTCTGAGACTACTGAGTACTGTAGTCGTAACGTCTGTGTGCAAGACATGCAGATTGCAAGATTTCAAAGTCTCGAAGACACTAAAAGCCTTGACTTTTGAGTTGAAAATGAAATCATGAGATTGACAAAGTAGGCGTACTAAACTAAAAAAAAATAAAAAGTCTAACAGTAAAACTCAAAGGAAGAGTAAAGAATAAAGTTAGACATGTTAGACTTTTACTTTCAAGTCTAACTATTAAGTGTAAGTTAAGACTTTACTTGTAATACCAGTTACTAAAACTAAGATCAGCTGAAGTCTAAGACCAAGTCAAATTAACACAGTTCAGAGCCATACCGGTAGTCTAGCTCTAGATCTACATCTAGACTAGTGGCAATAGTAGGTAGTTAAGTCCAACCATTTTTTCCCCCAATCTTTACTGGTCCATTCCTGAAAAAGTTACTGGTCAGTGTCCAACAGTGATTTTTCCTGGTCAGGGACCGTCGAACCAGTGCCAGTGTGCAGCGTTGGTGTAGATGTCATCTATGACAGTATGTGGTCTAGTGATACTACCTAAACACTACGAGTACTTTACAGGTTAGGTGGCTTTCCTGTACAGTGCAGTATTAAAGTATACTTACTGTGTGTAGTGTATGTCTAACGTTAGTTCGAGTGGAGTACCTAAGCACAGCGGTGGGGCTTTTTTCCCCTAAAACTTGTGAATGTGGCCCAACCAAATGGCGTTTATATATTTACGCTTGATTGATAGTGATACAGTGGCGCTGTCGATTTCCACAGCAGCCATACATAATCTTTTGTCCTTTCTTCTTTCCTTTTTTCCCTTTGTTCTTTCACTCTTTTTATTCTTGGAATCGAAGGACTTCCTAAGAAATGTCCCTCGACTGATTTAACCAGGACTCTTGAGTCCTGGTAAACCTAACCTTACCGAGTAACCGTTAACGTTTGTTAGGCCTAACATAACAGTAACACTGACTTAGCCCTGTATTGACTTTGTCTTTGGCCGACTTACTGAGATGGCGAGTCTCACTCTTTAACGTTAGTCTAAACGTAGTCGCGAGATCTGTCAGTGTCAGTGTCACCGGTTATTGTATATGGTGCCATCTCTAACGTACTTTAAGAAGTTGATGTTAGTTATCTATGTCAACTTACTGATTTAGTAATAGTGGTACTGTCATCCTGTTGGACATCGCCGAAATATCATCCGTGACGTGTTAATTTCGTGTCACAAAGACAAAAGTTGCCAAGATCTAATAGTATTAGATGTCTAGATTTAGATGTAGCCTAGATCTAAATAATATGAAATCTGTGTAACTTAAAAGTGAAAGGTCTAGACTTCACTTAGTCTATAATTAGACCAGACATTCATGAGGCAAAGGCCTATTTAATAGATCTATTCTTATTCTATTTTAATGTCAATTCCTGCTAACTCGCCACGTGTTATTCCTAAGGCCAAGGACTTCCGGGTTAGTGATTTTTTTGTTGATAAATACCAAACAGCAGACGTGTTTCATTTGCATTCTTGCACAGACTTCATGAAAATATGTGCAGTATCATGACAATGCCACTGTTTTATAGGTGAATGATTAATACCTTTAAAAGCTGAATGATAATGTAGAGTCTAGGTCTAATTAAGATGATACAGTCTCTGATAAGAAACAGGTTTGATTGTCGTAGACTGTTTCCCAAATGCAGGTAGTAATATTCAGCTACTTCAATGCAATGCCTTGTTTACAAGTACATGTAGATTTATATTCATGTGAATGATAATTCAATTTCTACATGAGACTTACTAAGTGCTAGACATAAGATCTTGCGTCATTAAAATGTGTAAATGACGAGACAATTTGAATATGGATCAAAGACGAACAGCAGTATATTTTGACATTCTTTGATCCTGCATAGGCCTACCATTTTGTTTTATGTTTAATATAAATAGAGCAAAATAATTTCAGCTTCAGTTTTGTTGGCTGATTTTTTTTTTCTTCTCAAAATTAAAGTTGTATCTTGTACCATGATGTTTGATTTTAATCAAAAGTTCTTAATTTCTTTCTTTTCTTTCAGATGACTGGTGCCATGTAGTAGCGAAGAACTGGACTGTCTCAGAAGAGAAAAGAAAAAGTACAGGGTCGTGTACATCATCAACGGATGTGAATACAATGGTAATTAGAGTCTAGGTCTAATCAAGATGTTAAAGTCTCTGATAATAAAGAAGTTTGATTGTCGTAGACCGTTTCCCAAATGCAGTTAGTAATATTCAGCTTTTTCAAAGCAATGCCTTAATTACAAGGACATGTAGATTTATTCATGTGAATGATAATTTAATTTCTACATAAGACTTACTAAGTGCTAGGCATAAGATCTTGCATCATTAAGATATGTAAAAGGCGAGACAATTTGAATATGCATCAAAGACGAACAGCAGTATTGTTTGACATTCTTTGATCCTGTATACCATTTTGTTTTATGTTTAATATAAATAGAGCAAAATGATTTCAACTACAGCTTAGTTGGCTGATTTCTTTTTCTCAAAATGAAAGTTGTATCTTGTATCATGATGTTTGATTTTAATCGAAAGTTCTTAATTTCTGTCTTTTCTTTCACATGACTGATGCCATGCAGTAGCGAAGAGCTGGACTGTTTCAGAGAAGAAAAAAAGTACAGCATCGTGCTTATCATCAAGGAATGTGAATACAATGGCTTAGGAAAGAAGACAATCTACAGATAGGATAGAAGGGAGAACTTGGGATGAAGGGCGACAACATAAGGACGGTATATCTACATTAAAATGTGATTGTAAAGTGGAAACATGAAAGAAGATTCTAAGATTGAAGGTGAAAACATGCATTCCATTCTGTGATGTCGTAATTACAATTTTGCTACACTTTAATAACACTACTGAGAGACATTTATATCAAGGCAAGCTTCATGTGGATATGGAATGTTAGATTTTCTTTAAGTGTTCATTGGTATGTATTTCATGATAATAAATCTTGAAGGTTTTGTGTGGTAATCATAACCTTGTGATACATCTTGATAAATTTCTAAGTGCACATTGCCAATATTCAGATGATGCTGTAATCAGATGAAGTTAGATGGTTGAATAATCATTGCATAGTTGTAATAGTTATCGACTGAGGATTAACATGCCCTTCACTGATTTATTTTTCGTAAACGGTGATAATTGCGAGAGTCAATCTAAATTGCCGGGGGCATAACCAAATGTGTCACACTGTCAAAATGTGTATATCAGAAACTTTTAGCTCGTTGTACGAATTTTCACAGAAAACAGATTTATGAGAGTCACAAATGGTAGCTTAGACCCATTAACAAAAAGTTCCAGCTTCATCTTCAACCATGTTCATGATACATGTTCATCTACATTTTGCAAACATTCTGAATGTTGATTGATACATGTTATACATGTATGTATTTTTATGAAATTAATGCAACAAATAATCAAATATGCATCTCTGCTAGATGATAATACTAATCCAGTTAATGACATGCCAAACTCACCTCAAACTGTAATTCATTCTATTCTCCTTTATTCTTTTATTTATTATTTTGTTGTCTTCAACCCACTTTGAATGTGTTACGTATGATTCTTATAAACATGGGAAATGCACTCAATATAACTGATAGGACTTATAACAAATTGACATAATCATTCAACCATCACTACACAGTTCTGTTATGAGATGTTCTTTATTTAACTAAAATTGTAAATTATGATACGTGTATGCTCCCATGCAAACTCACAACAAAATACAGAAATATGATTTCTTTTAATAATAATTCATTATGTCTCTAAATGTACAATTAAAGAAAGTGATTACAAAAAGGATGTCAAACATTGTATATTAAAATAATAGATTATTCATTTATCTCCATCCGTAGTAACACATGCAACTGCAGTGTGCAGTTTGTGGGCTGCTGTGAAAAAAAAAAAAAAAGATCACAGGCAGCCCAAGCGGGATTCGAACCCACGACCTCCGGATTACTAGACCAGCGCCATAACCACTAGACCACCGGGATGCCCTAGCACTACCTTTAGACATGAATGATTAAATATAGGAGGGCTTGGGGGCTCTTCGAAGTTAACTGCTCTTAGTAAATATGCACATGTCATTTGCAACTCGACTAAAGATGATTAAACGAACTGAAATTCTTACTTTAAATAATAGTCATAATCTGTTTTTTGTTTCTTTAATAGCTTGGGATGTACACTTCATACACTGTATCGGTCTACATTTCGCCTACAATATGGAATTCTTTACTTCGAGACGTTTGTTTTTTTACAAAAGAAGAGTCCTTTAAAGGTGCTGTAAAACAGTGGCTTTTTTTTTGGGGGGGGGGGGGGAGTCAAATTAGCCTTGGCCCCTCTCCACCGTCCTTTTTTTTCCCCCTTTGGCTGCATTTTTTTTTTTTTTTTTAGTCATCACATGAAAATTCGTCTGCATCCACCTCGTAGTTTTGCTGATGACCTTTCTTTTTAATTATCTTAACCACACACAATTTTGGCCGAATTTCCCCACCCCTCTTGTGAATTTGCTAGCACATGTGTTTATAGTACTGGTGGATTAAGGATTCGGAGGGGGGGGGGTCGGCCAAAATTTCTCTTTTCTCATATGTAACAAGCCTACGGGGCGAAAGGCTGATATTATGGACTTTCTACACACATTTTTAGATGCTAATTATTGGTTAATATGAGCACGATCATTTATGTTGTGATTAATTTGTTTCCTTTTCATATATGTATGACTTCTATTAGAGACTTAATTGGCTTGGCACTCCTTACATCGACCTATTTTAGACACCCATTTCCTTCTCTCTCTCTTGCTTTTTCTCTACTGTCCTGTGAATAGTGTAACTACATGTACATGCAGTACCTCTTCTCTTTTGTATGATATACATCAAGTTTCCATCTGAGCATAATGTGTGTTGCAGCACTCTCAAGCTTCATGCATATGCAGCAACATCTTTTTATGTTCATATACATAATTATGCTTGATATATTAATTTGAGAATGTTATTCTTTCTTTTGTATATGTTCCGTCCGCACTCTATAGATGTAAATGTACATTGTAAGATTTGGTGCGCATGTTCGAACTGTGTTTCTCTTTTTGTGAACACACAAGAACTGATGTAATAATGAACTTGAATTACGCATATTCTTTAATATTGATTTCATCTCCATTTGCCATTAGATATTTATTGATTTATGGAGCTCTTCCACAATTGTTATCCTCTCCATTGTCATTACTCATCTCTGAATAATTCAAATTTGATACTTTATTGAGAACCTATGTTTCTTCGATTACATAATGTACCTCTTCAATATATTGCTGCAAAAGGCATAATAAAACATTACCATTGTTATATATTTAAAATGAAGCTTGAAATTCTGATAATTTTGATATTTATGTATTTTTAGGAGTTTATCAGTTTCGAAGAGTGCATGCAGGATGAGTTTTATGTTTTTATATGATCAAGTGCAGCTATCAAAGAATCTGTTGAGCAGGAAAGAGAAAGATGGACAAATGAGGAATTATGAGTGAATTCGCATGCAAGCCAAATGACAGGTTTATAGTAACCTCGTCTACAGCCACTATGTCTATTTTCTAATTGGTCTACTGGCATATCGTCTATTACCGATTAGTCTAATACCCATTTGGTCTACAACTCGTTTTGTCCAGTACCCATATTGTCTAATAGTCACTTTGCCCACTACCCGTACTGTCTAATACCCAACTCGTCTAAGGAGCATTTCGTCTACAAAACAATTGATCTAATAGCCAAATCGTCTACACTCACAATGTCTATTTGCCATGTCGTCTAATATCTATTTTGTCTACTACTAGTTAGTCTACTCCCACCTCATCTACAAGTCATTCAGTCTACATTCACTTTGTCTAGTTATCATATCGTCCAACCCTTAGTTTGTCCATACCCAATATGGTCTATACCCATCTGGTCTACTCCCAACTCGTCTACTCCCAACTGGTCTACTACCAACTGGTCTACTCCCAACTCGTCTACTCCCAATTGGTCTACTCCCAATTGGTCTACTCCCAATTGGTCTACTCCCAATTGGTCTACTCCCAATTGGTCTACTCCTAACTGGTCTACTACCAACTGGTCTACTCCCAACTGGTGTACTCCCAACTCGTCTACTCCCAATTGGTCTACTCCCAATTGGTCTACTCCCAACTCCAACCCTAAATCATTGCAAATTGTTTTAATAAGTTCTTTACCAACATAGGCCCCAATCTCGCCTCAACAATACTTCCAAACGCTGGAAATTTTACAGATTACCTTCCAGAAAGTAATAATAATTCTTTATTCTTTACTCCCACGAATGAAAATGAAAAACTGAATATTGTTCGATCTTTTAAGTCGAGTAGATCTTGTGGCCACGATGGATTAAGTATGCATTTACTAAAACAAATAATACATTTTTTAGTAACCCCCATAGTACATATTTGTAACTTATCATTATCTACTGGGATCTTCCCAAATTCTTTAAAGATTGCGAAAGTAATCCCTATTCACAAAAAAGATGATGCGTCCCAAATAAAGAATTATCGTCCAATTTCATTATTGCCCGTCATTTCCAAAATCCTTGAAAAGATTGCACATGAACGTTTGTATAAGTTTCTGGTTGATAACCACATTTTAAATCCTAACCAATTTGGCTTTCGCAAAGGTTTTTCTACAGATTTTGCAATCATTCAAACTTGTGACAAAATTATCGATTCTATTGCGAACAAACAGCACGTGATAGGAGTTTTTATGGACCTGAGCAAGGCCTTTGATACAATAGACCATGGAATTCTATTAAAAAAGCTACATAATTATGGCATAAGAGGAATAGTTCTTTCCTGGTTCCGAGATTATTTATCCCAACGTCAGCAATACGTAGCATTTCATTCAAGTACCTCGCTTAAGTCATATATTACTTGCGGTGTACCACAGGGATCCATTTTAGGACCTCTACTTTTTCTTATATATATCAACGATATCATAAATTCCTCAACCCTTCTCACCTATGTATTATTCGCGGACGATACCAGTGTCTTCTACTCTCACAACTGTTTAAACACACTAGTTGATATACTTAATTCTGAGCTTGCAAAAATTTCTGCATGGTTTAAATGCAATAAATTATCACTAAATATAGATAAAACGTGTTTTATAAACTTCAATACTTCACATTTGCAACCGATAATGCCTAATAACATTATTATTGATGGTATGCCCATTATTGGAAAAAAATCAACCAAGTTCTTAGGGGTAACCCTTGACTCCAACTTAAATTGGAATAACCACATTGACAATATAACCAGATTAATATCCAAAGCCATTGGAATACTTCGGAGATTACAATATTTTGTAACGGAAAAAGTACTCATTATGTTATACAATGCATTAATCTTACCGTACATTAATTATTGTAATGTTGTCTGGGGAAACTGTAATAAAACCAAAGTAAATGTTATTTTTCTTTTACAGAAAAAGGCAATAAGAATATGTACCGACTCACATTATCTAGAACATACTGATCCATTATTCCTTAGACTAAAAGTTCTTAAAGTTGACGATATACACAAATTTCAAACAGCAATATTTATGTTCAAATACACGCAAAATCTACTCCCACTCTTCCACAACGCATTTTCCCTTAACAGGGATGTCCATGCTTACCCCACGCGCCATCGTAATGATTTCCATTTGAATAACCCTAAACTCCTATTAGCTCAAAAATCAATTCGGCATAACGGGCCTGATATTTGGAATTCACTCCCTCTCCACATAAAACAGTGCACATCTCTCTATTCCTTTAAGGCAAATACAAAGAAATATTTCTTGGCACAATATCATACGGTACAGTAATCATTAAACATGTACCTCTTATACTCAACAACAAGGCAATATTTGGTCCACCCCCTTTTCCTTTTCTTTTACTTTGCTGCTTGACCCTTCGCCCATATTATAACATATCCAATCATTTTCTTAGAAGTGCTGACCATCAACACTTTCGCGCTTCATCACCTGCACACGCACTCACAGGCACCACTCCTGTTTACCAAGTAATTGTATAAAACTGGATTTACACGCACTTTAACATGGCCCATCTGTATTAGTGTTCAAGTACTACAATAAAAAATGGTAATTTAACTCTGGCTGTCCGTCTGTTCAAGCACGGCTTATAACGGCGGCCCTCTGCATCATATGTATATATTATATATTGTACTGTGAATTAAGTCCTTATTGGCCATATAAACATTTTGTATGTTATTTAACGTTTCATTTGTCTTTACATACAAAATATGACTTACTATGTAATATGTCAATAATTTTCAGAATTGTATTTGTGTAATTGAACCTGCCTCTGTTACTTTTGTTATTCTGAAAGAAAATATGAAATGCAGAAAATAATTTTTTTTTTCAAACAAACAATAAATAAGCATTTATATGTCCAAACTTCAACACTCCATCCATTAAACTTTGATACACAATCATAAGAATGGTAAAAATGAAAAGGAACACTTTATAAGTACATTATCAGTATTTTTTATTGTCTGGCACGTACTGATGTATGTAAACGGTTAAATGCACCAAAAAATGTTGAAACATATACACAAAAATATGATTCATGCCAATATATAGCTACTACTAAGATGAATACTTTACTTGCCTGCAATGTACTCAATACACGTTTCGCGAGGAATATTAGACTATTCTAGTTGTTACGATGTTGGCGTGTAGTTGGATGGATTATTATTCTTATGATTGTGTATCAAAGTTGAATGGATGGAGTGTTAAAGTTTGGACATATATATGCTTATTTAGGGTTCCTCGCGAAACGTGTATTGAGTACATTGCAGGCAAGTAAATTATTCATCTTAGTAGTAGCTATATATTGGCATGAATCATATTTTTGTGTATATGTTTCAACCTTTTTTTGTGCATTTAACCATTTACATACATCAGTATGTGGCACACAGAATAAAGAATACTGATAATGTACTTCTAATGTGTTCCTTTTCATTTTTACCATACTTATGATTGTGTATCAAAGTTGAATGGATGGAGTGTTGAAGTTTGGACATATAAATGCTGCATGATTGCTTCTGATATAAATTACACATCCAACACAAAAATAACACAGCAAGTTTTTCACACTGTGACATTATCTTTTTTTCCTAAAAAAATTGTCATAATTAGAACATAAAAATTTAAACCAAATGGGGCACCAAGAGTGTTCAACCTATTTAACTGGGAAAAAAGAACCTTGTAGATATAGATGCCGTAGCTCTCCTTCCTCTTCCTACGCCTCTTCTTGTCGTAGAAGTAAACTTAAATAACAAAAAAAAAATATATATATATATATAACTAGTAGTAGACCAGTTGGGAGTAGACTAGTTGGCAGTAGATATGGGTTGGCAGTAGACGAGTTGGATGTAGACCAATTGGGAGTAGACGAGTTGGGAGTAGACGAGTTGGCAGTAGACAAGTTGGGTGTAGACTAGTTGGGAGTAGACGAGTTGGGAGTAGACCACTTGGGTGTAGACGAGTTGGGAGTAGACCAATTGGGAGTAGACGAGTTGGGGGTAGACCAATTGGGTGTAGACCAATTGGGAGTAGACGAGTTGGGAGTAGACCAGTTGGCAGTAGACTAGTTGGCAGTAGACTGACTGGTTATTAGACTAATTGACTATTAGACAATGAGTTGTAGACCAATTGGGTATTAGACAAAATGAGCTGTAGACTATTCTATTCATAGACCTTATGATTACTAGACGAAATGGTCAATAGCCATAATGGGTGTTAGACGAAATGTGACTTAGACAAATTGGACATTAGATAAAATGGCTAGTAGACGAAATGACAATTAGACTAATTGGCATATAGACAAAATGGTTGGTAGACGAGTTGGTAGTAGACGAAGTGGGTTTAGACGAGATGGCATTAGACTAGGTGGATAGTGGACAGGGTGGGTGTAGACGAGGTGCCAATTTACCAAATGACAATAATGACACCGATAAAAATTGTGACAAAGTAAAAGTCACAAATAATGTGGAATAATAAGAAATAAAGAAATTAATAGATTATTTCAAAGAAAGAAATAACACAGTGCATGAGTATGAAAGATGAGTAAATGCAAGTAATCATTACTGACTGGCACATCTTTTTCCCTATATTTAGCGGTATCCTTCATCTTAGAACAAACATTCATAATTATTATGAAAGAAGTGAACTGAATTTGAATTAAAAATTATGTGAAAAATAAAGAAAGTTACAAAAGTAAAAAAAAAAAGTAAAAAGTAAAAAACAATATGAAACACAGTATACCGAGTACATATTAATTACCAAATGATAAATGTCCACATGCAAAAGTGTTGAATAATATATCCACACAAAAAAAGGAGGGGGAGGGCAAAGAAATCTTTGGAGCGATCAACGACAGCTCTAATAACAATGCTAAATGAAGATGAAAACAAGGACAACACGCTTTTTAGAACAATTAAGAGAAACTGGCTTGTATTATCATCTTAATTATCACCTAATGTATTATAATCATCACAATAATCATTACATGACAATTAATTTCAATTAATAAGGTTATTGTTGATAAGCAGGTATAGCCCTAATAGTATTTGTATGTAAACACATACGAAAATGAAATAGCGACGGTTCGTAAATACACGCGTATTGCACGTTACCTATTGTGCAGGCCCTACAGCGCGAGTCTCACGAACCGGCGTAATACAACTTACGTCGGTTCGTGAGACCCGCGCATAAGTACATAACCTATGGTGCGCGCAAGAAACGATGGATTTACGAACCGACGCAGTGAGTTTGAAGACAGAAATATCGTAATTCTTTTGAATTCACACTAAAATTACATTATGGATAGGAAGAACAACTTCCACTCTCATCACCCTGTCAAAATTTTCACACACAAGACAGGAAAAGTCATTGAAAACGTTGTCTAAAACTTGTGAGATCTTTAAACGCGATTTTCTCAGAATTGCATTTTCGCTCAAAAACGAAATAGCGTCGGTTCGTGGTAACAACGACGAAGTATGCACCTGATCGCACCATTAAGAGCTCAAAATTGAAAAAGCTCCCTACCGTGGGAGGCCACAGGGGGAAAAAAACCCTCCCACACCCTCGCTCGCGCGCACATTCGCATGCCGAGATGCTGAGTCATGAAAATCTCACTCATAAAATATTTTTGAGTTTGGCATCCCTGCACTTGACGGACGGTCGTGTGGGCGACGTGTCTCATCAGACGGCACTATAGAATCAGATGGAGAAACGCTTGTGTCATATAATACACAATGCGTATATCTATCTCCCGCTAACCGAGAGAACTGAGTAGGGCTCACACGGGTAAATAATTCCCCATAAAGACGTGTGTTAAAATTCAAATTTCAAAAAATTCTGTAAAATAGCTGGGAGAAATGAGTTGTTTCATCTTCACTAACCTGAATAAGTGAGATATTACCTTTCATCCATCAGATTGCCAGGGTGGGTTGTTCTGCTCTAATTCTGTCCAGGGGTCCGCAAAGCCAGACTACGAGTTCTTGTCACTCAAAAAATCACCTATTTTCCGTACACGTACCCAATGAAATATAGTCCCCTCAAATTCCATCAGAAAGCTTTCATCTTCCAACCAAAATGCAGTTTGTAGAGGAATTCATACTCAATATCTACAGCTATTCAGTTTTTTGCCAAACTACATCATTGATTTTTAATTAATTTTTTCCTTCATTTATTTTGGTATCTTTGGTACGAATTTGTGAAGGGGTCTGGGACAGTCCATTTTATGTACAGGTGTGAGCCCTATAGTGGAAGTCATATTTCTTATTTGACTTTTAAACATCATAAATGTGTTTTTTTTTATGATATTTGCCCCTACATCATATGAGAAATTACACTTTCAAGGATTATAAAGCTTCTCAAAGGGACACTTTTAGAAAATCATACCCTTTAGGTTTTTTTTTTTTAAATAAATCTTGCAGTTTTGATCAATTCTTCATAAGATGAATACATAGATCCAGGCAGTTATCCTTGATTGTGGGTGTGTCATCATCACCTTATAGCCTACAAAGTACTTGATAAGACTTTGTTTTGTCAAACAGACTAATTTTATGTATTTTGAGCTGTTTCAGTGGTAGCCAAAACAAAGAAATACATTAAAATAACACAGTCATTCAAAATTGTGTGATACTGATGACTGACTGCTATGTACTAAGATCTAGTGACAAGAACATAATATTAAGAAAAGAAATAGTACCAAGGCAGAGTTGAGGAGGGGGGGGGGGAGTAGAGGAGAGAGGTAGAGAGAGGGGGGTAGGGAGGGGAAGGGGAGGGAGGAAGAGATCTGACCCAATACAAGATACACAATACAAGATTAACACAGTCATTCAAAGTTGTGTGATACTGATGACTGCTATTTACTAAGATCTAGTACCATAAGAACATAATATTAAGAAAAGAAATTGTAGCAAGGAAGAGTGGGGGGGGGGAGTAGAGGAGAGAGGTAGAGGGAGGGGGGTAGGGAGCAGAAGGGGGAGGGAGGAAGAGATCTGACACAATACAAGATACACAATACAAGAAGTCATTCAAAGTTGTGTGATACTGATGACTGCTATTTACTAAGATATAGTACCACAAGAACATAATATTAAGAAAAGAAATTGTAGCTAGATATAGTTGGGGGGGGGGGGAGGAGGAGAGAGGAAGAGGGGGGGGGGTAGGGAGGAGAAGGGGGAGGGAGGAAGAGAGATCTGACACAATACAAGATCAACATAAACCAGCAGAGTCTGTATAGGATGAATACTTCCCATAGACTTGCATGTATTGCGTGCATTCTATATAGGGCTCACACGGGTAAATAATTCCCCATAGAGACGTGGGTTAAAATTCAAATTTCAAAAAAAATTCTGTAAAATAGCTGGGAGAAATGAGGTGTTTCATCTTGACTAACCTGAATAAGTGAGATATTACCTTTCATCCATCAGATTGCCAGGGTGGGTTGTTCTGCTCTAATTCTGTCCAGGGGTCCGCAAAGCCAGACTACGAGTTCTTGTCACTCAAAAAATCACCTATTTTCCGTGCACGTACCCAATGAAATATAGTCCCCTCAAATTCCATCAGAAAAGCTTTCATCTTCCAACCAAAATGCAGTTTGTAGAGGAATTCATACTCAATATCTACAGTTATTCAGTTTTTTGGCCAAACTACATCATTGATTTTTAATTAATTTTTTCCTTCATTTATTTTGGTATCTTTGGTACGAATTTGTGAAGGGGTCTGGGACAGTCCATTTTATTTACAGGTGTGAGCCCAGTAAGCCTTGCCGGAGAATTCAGCAGCGCCATCATGAGCTTCATCTGAGACGACCTTTGACCGTTAGAGAAAAAGGGCCAAGACAGCGCGGGAATTTTGCGGAATAATCAGAACAACTTCCGTGTAGCCATATACCAACATCCATAGAGCATCTGCAGTCTTCTGCAGTACCAAATAAGCTCATAGCAACGATTGTTCTTTAAATCTCAGACAGCTTGTGCTTCCCACGGCTTCTTCACAACCTGATCACATGTAAAATGCAAATCTACTGGTGGTCTGGCGTGAGTACTGATGTATTTGTACTTACTTAGCGTGGATTATAGGGGATTTCACTGACGCGGACGACGAAGTCGATGTTGTAATTAGTGATGAAATTACCTGAGGAAGGAGCTGCAAATTATCCATAACTACAATGATGCAGGATGTTTCACTGCAAACGCAATTGATAACCCCATGTCAAGCATAATTCTTCGACTTGTACCTCATAAGTATGTAGGAATACGTGCACAACAGAGTATAACTCTATCGGATTCCAATTATCAAAAAGATTGACTTTACGATAGCAATGTATTTTGTTTTGCTTGTTTACATAGATAGCAAATTTACCTTCCAAAATATAATAAAAAACAATTATTACAAACAAGCCAATATTAAACTCAATTTATCCAAATCAATGTTGATTTTACGTATGATCTAATTATATCTTTTATATGGACTCGTTAATATCAACTGCTGTTTCACAATAGTAGGCCTTCTACTCATGAAATAAATGTCGTAGCACCCGAACACTTGTTTCACCCCAACATCGTTTCACCTATTAGCTATCTTGATTTTTCTCATTTTTTATTTTTATCTTCATTTCTATTTGGCACGGTATATGTGCAAGTGAAAATATGCAGTATATACACATCTTTGCTCTTTGTAATTACATTTTGTTCAACTCGTAGAGATGTTAAGATGAACTATATTTGAAATGTTAAGTTACTGGAATTTGAATGTCGCAGACAGAAACATAACAATGATTATGAGAAATAGAAATTGAGGATACGTCTTCGCATATTTATTTCGTACGTAGCCTATATATAGTGCGTCGATTTTGCAGGGAAGGATAGTAACTGCTATTATCGATTGTGACAGTCTTTAATCAGCCTCTTAAAAATAATGACAAAACAAACCTTCGGACACCCCATTCCCCCCCCCCCCCCCCGTGGAAGAGGGCAACCATCCGCAAGAATAGACACTTTCTTTTTTACTCAATAAATTTCACATAATTATGGTAAACATGTCTTGAATCTGTGCATAAATTCATCACTTCGACAATGGGGTTGCATTTTTGGTGCTTCATGTGCTATATTACTATTCCTATTTGCACTGTCATTCAGTGGCGTATCTAGGCCCCTAATTTCTGAAAAAGTGTTCAACCCCAACTCCATGCCGGTAGGGACTTTATGCTTTTTCATGAAATTATATGCTTTTTCAAGTACTTAAAAGGGGTCTTTTGAGAGTGATTTAAATGTAATAAATTGTGATAAACTTTGGCGAGCGAGCGCAGCGAGTGAGCCGAAAATTTTGGTATTTCAGCTTACAAAACATGGAATTCTTGTTATTGTTTGCTTATTAAATCTTACAATTCTAATCAAGATAATAGTGACGGCCTAATAGATAACAACGATTTATACCAACAAACTGAGGAGTTGAAAACATACTCTAAATTACTACGCGCGAGTGTGCCGAAATTTGTATATTTCCTCGTCATCATCACGTTTTGTTCGTATCTTCATTTTTTTTTGATAAATTTTGGAGAGCGAGCCGAAAATTTTTTGTATTTCATCTTACAAAACATGCAATTCTTGTCATTTTTTTTTTTTATTAAATCTTGCAATTCTAATAAAGAATAGTGACGGCCTTATAGATAACGATTTATACCCAACAAACAGAGGACTTGAAAAAAAATACTCTAAATTAGTACGAGCGAGTGAGCCGAAATTTGTATATTTCCGCGTCATCATCACATTTTGTTCTTTTCTTTTTTTTTCTTTGATAAATTTTTGCGAGCGAGCGCAGCGAGCTAGCCGAAAATGTTCTATTTCAGCTTACAAAACGTGGAATTCTTGTCATTTTTTACTTATTAAATCTTACGTTTCTAATCACAATATAGTGACGGCCTTATAGATAACGATTTATGCCCAACAAACAGAGGACTTGAAAAAATACTCTAAATCAGTGCGAGCGAGTGAGCCGAAATATGTATATTTCCGCGTCATCATTACGATTTGTTCTTATCTTGTTTGATTTTTTTTTCGCCCCCCCCCCCCATGTTCGAAACCGTTCGCGCCCTCCTTTGATCCAATCGGCGATCGCTTCAGAACGAAAGAAATTGCAGCCGCTGCTCCGTGTTAAATTTTGCCTGCTAAATATAAAATAACATAGGTAAACACAATATATACATTGTCATTATGTCCGCATCATCATCATGTTTTGTTTTTATCTTGTTCGATTTGGTTTTCTGCAACCCCCCGGTCCGGGCGAGGGTATTTTCTTCTTCTTCTTCTTCTTCTTCCTTTTCTTCCCTTTTTTTCTTTTTTTTTTTCTTCTTCTTCGTTTTTTTTTTTTCGTTTTTGGCGCCCCCAAGGAGTGGCGCCCGGGGCACGTGCCCCCCTTACCCCCCCCCCCCCGGATACGCCACTGCAGTCATTACCTTCAAATCATATCCAATATTGCTGCTAATGAAATATACGTTGAGTACTGAAGCCTACATAATTATGCGTTCAATGGTGCTGTCAATGCATTCATTGCCGTTTCTAGCATATTTGATATTGTTACTGTCCAATCACTATAGCAAACAACGTATATGTTTACAGACACCAACCATATTATGCTTTAAGTGGGAAATGAATTCGTGAATAGATGCATAAATACACACAGTGTGTATGTATGTATGTATGTATGTATATGTATGTATGTGTGTTGGAATATCATCAATTCCACCGTGACTGACTTGACTTTTTTTAAAACAAAAATCTGACTCTGTTTGTTTTAACATTGTAAACTGATTCTGTGGCATTATTCTTTTAGTATTTTATTTGCCTTTTTTTTGGGGGGGGGGGGGCGTAGGGAACGACATCAATATGAGTAGAATCTAATGTATAAAAAATTGGCCCTAACGTTTTTAAACCTGTTCCAATTTCTTTGGCATTAAGCTTTCAGATTTGCTTAAAATCTGTACATCGGATCTGAATCACACTAAATGCATTACAATTTTGAGATCGTGAGAAAAGGAGAAAGAAGTACTGAAACACCAAACACATGCATATGACACTACAAATGGGGCATCTTTGTTTCTTTTTTAATTCAAGCAGTGTAAAAGGGAGGACAATCTAAAAAGTCCAGCTAAACTAAAATGAGCCAGATTTCTGTTTTCTCGTTTTTTGTTTTTGTTTTTTTTTTCCAGTGCTTTGAGATGACATATTCCGGGAATGCTTTCCTGACAATGCAAAATTATATAATTAATTTACCTTGTGGTGTAAGTGAGACATCGTGTCCACTATCAACTTTTATTTTTTTTTTAATCCCAACAATAATATGACAAAAAAGTGCACTTTCAAATATTAGAAACTGTTGAAACAATCACACGGACATTGACAAATCGAAATGTGTCTAACAACTCCTCTTCCTCTTCCTGCAAACCAATTCTATTATTCTAAATTCCAGCCTATCTGTCCTTGTGCACTTTCAAGCACTTGCACGCACATTCACCACCACCACACATCAGAGTTTATTTTTCCTCTTCGCAGCAGAATTTGTATTGTTACGAATGTATTACGTCCCTACCTTTTCCTCGGGCCGGCCATCTTTCCAAGCAATGCTTACACTGGCGGCCCTCTGCATTATCGCTTCTTAAATATGATATTGTTATTTTAATCCCTGCTGCATAGACATGCATACTGTAATATTATATCATTAATTTCCTTTTATATAGCTGTTTATGCAAGTCAAACGACTCTGTTTCAAATACACTTTGTATGTTTCCCATGTTCATGATTATGTAATTTATGTATATTGATTGCAGGAAATAAAGTATCTATCAAACAAAACTCTTAACATCTGATAGGGGGATTATTTGTTTTTTAAATCTGCATTCCTCTCTTACATATAAAAGCTTTCTTTTCATGCATATTTTACAGCCCTTACTGAAACAGCATACCCTTCATTTGGAGTAGTCCAACAACTAGCAGTGAGCCTGAAAAAGTCACCCCACCTTAGCCCATCAGGTATGACGCCACCACACTTCCATTACAGAATAAGCAGCTCCAAAGATATGTCTGTTTTCTTTCTTCTTTTTTTTTTCTCTCTCTCTTGTTATAACAGTTTGCTTATTTTATTTCATGGTGAAACATTTTCCGAAACAATGATGCATTTTGTACGAACTTTGAGTGAGAGCATCTTGAACCAGGTTAGTGGGAGGATTAGAAATCAGCTTTTTAGCTGTTAATTACCAGTTGGCGGATTTTGTTCCTCTTCGTCATCTTGTGTGTGTGTGTGTGTGTGTGTGTGTGTGTGTGTGTGTATTGTTTCCTCTGTATAGCAGTCCCCCTGTTCTCAGTTATGGCATTTTTGCCTGTGTGATGGTTACAATCTTGCTGTCTTTTTTATATGTTCAATTGTGATACAAACCATTTTCTTTTGTTATTTATTTTTTCGTGTTTCCATCTTCTTACATTCAGATGACTTTGCACTGTGTCTAACATTCTTTTTCTTCCAACTGACATTGCCCAGCAACCATCAGTGGATTTTCTCACTGCCCCTGTAAAATGGTTAGCCCTCAAAGGCCAAGTTGTTTTTACAAAGACAGGAAATTGATAAAGGTTTTCCGATTACATTTTCTCATGTCCTAAAATACATCCCTAACAAAGAAGAGACAGGAAATTCGCATATCATTATTTTATTTACCTTGTTTTAATGTCGCCGGTTTGCCATATTGCTTATACTAAAACTTTGCGAAAACAGGAACCGATGGAGTCACCACGAGCACAATGTTTTTCCTTACAACGTCCGGAGCATAGTTGACCTTTACTTAGCATGGATTTTGAGTGGGTACCTCCACTTTGTTTTGTCGCAGAGTGTATATAGAATGTATGTATCTTTTTTTTTAAGTCTACATGATCAGTACAAAAAAAGATACATACATTCTATATACACTCTGCGACAAAAACAAAGTGGAGGTACCCACTCAAAATTAAACATTATTCTGTCTGGTTATGTATATTTTGTTAATCCCATGTCAAACTCGTAATTATGTTTCTTGTACATTCTGTTGGAAAGAAAAAGTGAAAATAAAGTTTGAATTTGAATCGAAAAAAAAAAATTCTCCTCGATTTTTTTCTTTTTATTTAGGGCCTATAAGGGGAAATAAGGGGACGTATAACCCTCTAATAATGGCCATCCCGTTTAGTTTAAGAGTTTTTCTGAATATTAAAACAGATAATCTATACTGTCCAGCCACTGATTTATACGTAATTTCAATACCTGCTGAAGTGAAACCTCCGAAATTTGGAAATACTTCCCCAATGACCCCCCCCCAAAAAAAAAAAAAAAAAAAAAACGGGGAAAAATAAACAAAACGTTCGGGTGCAAATATAATATTATCTTTCTTTCCTTCAAATAAAATGTTGATTGAGTGAATGAACGGGAATGCAGTAACCTTATAGCAGAAGAAGGAAAATCGGAAAATCTGACATTCTTATCTTTCCCTTATCCTTATTTTTATCTTAATAATTATCATGTAATATGATTTTCTGCTTGTATTCTATGTCCGTGTGTTTTTTATGTCGAATGTTTATGTTGCCAAATAGATGTTATGTATTTCTTTGTTTTTTATTATTTTCTACAGCATTTGTGGGATTTTTTGTTGGAAATTGTCACAGCCCACTTGTTCTACCATAATTTGAATAGAATTAATCAATCAAAGTGATACATAGTAAAAATGGTCAAGTTTTTATGAATTTCACCACAAAGCAGCACTGTTTTCCATATGTGACCCTGCACCTCAAAACACACAAAAAGTCGCCAGTCATGAATTTTTAGTTAAGACCATATTCTGAAAGAGCAGACTTTAAGCTTTAAAATGATGTATAACTCAAATCAAATGGACTCTCCTAACCTATCTAAATATTGGAAAGAAAGCACAAACTCAGGAAAAGTGTGAACTGAGAAAAGAGGCTCTGAAGTACAGTGTCTATTCAAGCGCTTAATCTTTACCAAACCATGCTGGCTGTGCGATGAATGGGACAAAAAACAGGAAGTAACCCACCAGAGTAACAACAATGAAGAGATTATCAGATTAAAGTGAAATTGAGCATGCCTCATTAACATATTCTGTCCATAATTAATGCCAACTTTCAAAGCAGTAGCACTATCCTTTCAAAAGTTATTAGAGTTGAAAGTGAAGAGTGTGGACAAGGTTTTTCAGAAATGAAAAAGGGATTCTAAAGACACACCTAATCACACTATTCTACCAAATATGTTCGAGATAAACTGCTTAAAAACCACACTTTCCTGCCCGTTTTATAATACCAAATTTTAGCATAATGTAAAAGAAGACCCGCGCTTTCAGAAAATATGAAAATGTCAAGTTCGGCTAGGTTGACCCATTTCACTTATTTCCAGTCCTCGCGCAAAATCAGTGTGTGCGACTTTATGTTCGTTTTGAGGTGCACGGTCACATATGAAATGCACACATAATCACAAAATATTACTGTCCCCTTTTGTGGTTGAAATTGAGGGTCATTGTCAGAACAAAGTAATAAATTGTAACAGATCTTGCAAGCACGTATAGATTAATTCCAGTATATAACATTTACACTATAAAAAGCTTTTGTATTTGTGAAAGAATCACAAGTATATCATGCCATAAAACACCTGTTATGTGTGTAAGTTGACACTAAATCTGAAAGAAGAGCACAAATAGTTTCATATTTCTTGAAATACTGCTCTGTGAAAAGTCCTTCAAAACACATTACATGCAGTGCAATGAGGAGAATAGAGCGACTTGTTGTTTTCATCAAATTCTGGATTAAATTTCAAGGTCATTGCTATGCAACAAAAGTAAATTGTGGAATATATTATTAAAATATCTATAACAGGCTACCCCTACAGCAAATATCACAGGGCTAGGGTTTTTCATCTTGAAAGCATGGACATTTGAAATTTCCTCTAAACCCTATATGTCATATTCCATGGGAATTTGGCCGTTTACGACCATTTTCAGTGGGGTAAATTTACCATTGACCATTTCGGTAATTCCTTTGGTAACCCAAGATAATGTAGGTAAATGTTTATCAATACAAAAAAAAAAAAAAAATGATGCCGTTCCTAGGTGGGACGAAGGGTGATCCTTGACCTTGAATTTGGCACATTTTTCTTTTTTGTCAACTTTGGCGCTTTCCGTAAAAAACGGTGAGCACGAATCCGCTATTTTTTTTTTTCAAATTACTGAGCAAGTCAAAGCCTTCAACAGCATGATATTTTAGAACCTAAGGTGATGAAATGTGGAAGAAATTAGCCTCTAAATATGCATTAAAATTTCAGAAATTAACATTTAAAACCATTTTCGGTGACCTCGTGCACGTTAACGAAAAGTCAATTTCACGTCACAGTCACTTTTTTCTTGCAAAGACTATAAAGTTCTCTCAATTTCCAGATAATGAACACTTTTGCATAAATATCCATGCTACCACAATCAATCAAAAATGCATGATTTCCTTGTCACTAATAGTTTGGAATGCGCATAGGTTGCTATGTGAGGATGTATCTTAGCAACCAATTGACATTGGGGCAAAATATTTTGGGGTTTTCCGTCAGACACTTCGGGGAACATTTGGTGCGATTTTAAAGAAAATCGGAGGGGTCGGATGACAAGCACTGGATGATTTGACATGGATTGACCCAAACAATAATAAAGTATGTGCATTTTTATTTTGCATTTTGTTCCCTGTCTTTGGGTTACGCCATTTCCTGACCCACTTCATCTGACACACTCTTTCTGACACACTTTTTTTGCCATTCATTTTGTACACGGGGCCGTTTTCATGAGACAGCCTCTGTTATTGGCTACTGTGCTAATGAATATTCAACAGCCTTACGATTTTTTTTTTCATAATGAGTCACTCGGTCTGATTCTGTGTCTGTGATTGGCTTTTAGCTATCGACTTACGCGTGATATCGATCTCCTCAAGGGGGTCCATGACGATATCTGATTACCAGTGTGCGTGTGTGTGTCGAATTGCGTTTTGGTGCCAGTGAGTGTGGCATAATTTCTGCAGGTTTCCTGTCCATTTCTCTCTCTTTTTCTCTCTTTTGCTTTCGTATCATCTTATCTCTGTTATTCTTAGAGTACAATCGTACTACCACAAGTGTTTTTCCCCCATTTTTTGAAGTGATTATCTCGTTTGCAACAATTTAGAGGTGAGTTTTTGTTCGAGTGTTTGTTGAGTTTTTTGATTGAACACGATGTACTTAGATTGTCTACGTGTGTGCGAGAACATTCATGGTACCCACTCGTTTGTTTCCGTGTGCATTTTTACCGTACAGTGTCTTCATCGTTCGTCTTAACGAGTTTTCACCCTAGTTTTCCTCGACGTAGTTTTTTACCTCATTTTTTTTTTTTTTTTGCGGTGCAAGATGTTCAGTGTATTTTTTCTACGGTAAAATGCCATCGTTGATGATCTCCGTGTATTCATTACTAGTTTTCCACCTCCGTTTCATTTTGTGTACAATTAACATTGATCTAAAGTCTAACGTAGTTAGCTACAAAGTCTGCGATGTCTGTACGTTTGCTGATGTGTTTTTGTGAGCTGGGAGTGACTATGGTGGGAATGATATTCAGGGTTTTGCTGTGATGGAGATGATAGTGATGATGATCATAATGATTCTGGTGATGATATACGAACCCTTTTTATTTCGTGTGACCATGACGTTGATCATTGATGATGGCGAGAACGACACGAGTAGCCTAGCCTAGGCCAAGGACGAGAGTGACACTGTCCACGGGGGCTGTTTCTCGCTCATGCACAGGAGTGGTCTAGACCTAAAGACCTGCGTTTAATCATTTTTTTTTTTTAACCTTTTGGTTGTTCACTTGGGTAAGTGCTCCAAAAATTCGTTTCTCTAAAGAAACTCAACCAAAAGCTTGACAATAAGGTTGCATCAGGGCTATTCTTTAGTAAATATTAGATCTAAATGGCAATGCTAATTTAGTTTTCATTTAGAACTCGATTTTATCCCATTTTCTTTGCTCATTTTTCAAATGATAAATTATTTAGAACTGTAAATTTACTTAAATTCTGATGTACTGCATTCACCATTGTAAACATCAATAAAAAAGAGCCCGCTGAGCAGGTGTTTCATTCTATCCTTTTCATTTCCTCCCTATCGTGTTGGTTTCCTTCCTGTCACTTCCTTCTTTGACCCTGGATGGAAGAAAAAAAAAATCCCATCTTGCCATGTAAAGACAGAACACATACCATCATGAAATATTATGACATTAGAATTGTTTTAAAAGATTATGTAAGTCATCAAAATTCTTGTGTGTGGAAATAGATAATAAATAAAAGGTGATTTCTTACAAAGCAGTTCTTTCAAATGTCCAACAGCCTCAGAACAGCTTCGATAATGAAGCTAGTGAAATCTGAAAACTATCGTGGCAACAAGTGATATTGATAGGAAATTCTGACAAATACTGTCACAACATTTGATGTTTAAATTTGTCGTTTTATTGGATTAGGTCATGAAACTATACATGCCACCGATAAAATCACAATCGCTCTCAATTTGAACAGAGGCAGTAGGGTAGGAATGACTCAGCAAACAGCTGATTATTTATGCGTCGTATCCATGGGCAACTGCGGGGTAACTGGAAGAAGACGCACGAAGTTTAGACTTGAGTCAAGAACTATTATTTATTATCAATTTTTTATTCAAAGCATTTTTTTCTTTGGATTTAAAAAAAAAGGTCGAAATATTTCATATTACGCTTCTTAAATGTATTATGAATATAGATATGAAGTATTTTTATCGTGATTTCATGAAGAATTAGAATTATTTTGAATATATAAATACTAGACGGGCTGAACAATGAAGTCTAATTTTGCCCCAAGAATTTGCAGCCCACCGTACGTGCTGGTGGTGCATTCCTAGCGTTCTTGCCGCACTCTCCCAGCCACGTGCAAGCGCAGCATGCATGCAATATAGTCACCAACAGTCACAGTACATGTTTAGCTACTTCACCGATCTCACTCCTGATCTCTTGCAAAGAAAACCTTTACAAGTGTAGAAAATTCTCTCGAAACTAAGCCAGACATGAATTTGGAATATACATTACAGTGTCAAGACCTTTTCAGTGGACTTTTGTTTTCGCTATTTGTCTGTTTAGCTCTTGAATGTACGACTTCTTACGTCCGATTTGTTTTTTACCTCACCACGTGGTACTGTTTTTTCAGCCCCATGCTTCCTCCATATGCACACATTCATGTTGTAAACACACACAAGCCACCGGCACCGCGATCGAAGTTTGAGCGATAGCGATAACATGTGTAGAGCAGACATGCGGATTTCAGCACAGATGAGTAGTTGAACGTATCACGATTGTATAACAAAAATTTTTCTATGTCACTGCCAATTTGAATTAGGTTATCTAATCATAGATAGATTACGATTTTATTCTAAAATAGATTAGCTATGGCAAGAATTTGCTTACATGAGAGTTATTTGATAACATTGCAAAATAAAACCCCGTCATTCAAAGGAATGTTCCAGAGCTATCTCGGGGGTTGGGAGCATGAATACCCTTCGCGTGTAGATCGCGCCGTAGGGAAGATCGCGCCCAAGTTCACTGCCGACTTACTAGGCAGGCACGAAGATTACTAGTACACAGAGGCCCGGCGCCCGTACGTAGTATGGGTTAAGCAGCTAAAAAAAAAAAAAAAAAAAAAAAAAAAGGTACTGGAAGCGCACGTAGTAGCAAGGCCTACACGTGGATGAGGTTAGAAATTGCCGCGCGCCTCCAGCTCACCAGCTCCTGGCCGCCTCTTATTGGCCGGCCTTGAGCGCGACGTTCGACAAGCCATACCATAGTCTTGAATATTCATTAGCACAGTAGCCAATAACAGAGGCCGTCTCATGAAAACTGCCCCGTGTACAAAGTGAATGGCAGAAAAAGTGTGTCAGAAAGAGTGTGTCAGATAAAGTGGGTCAGGAAATGGCGTAACCCCCTGTCTTTCATTGTATCAGTTTCTATCATTTTAATCATTAAATCCAAAATGCAGTTTGATATATTAAACTGCATTTAGGATTTGTAAGATTTGTAAGATTTTATTGACTCTATCGACCCCCTCTCGGGGTATGAGAGTACAAACATATTTACAATATATGAATACAAAAATATAAGTGATAATGTACATGTACGTGTGAAAATAACAGATATAAATAGATATGTTTACAAAACAAGGCGTAAAGGACGTTTAACTACTCTACCACTACGTGTACAAACATTCACATCTACTTTACTTTCTACAAAAATACTGTCTTTCTTCTTTGGTATTGAAGAGAACTGAAACATAATAATTCTGACAAATTTGGCGAGTTTTTTCAAATGGCAAGCATTAGTTGAATTGAATAATTTGGCCATATGTAATGCACTTGGTCTACTGGCCGTCAAGCTACTTGGTAAATACAATAATCTCTCTTTGTTGAAAAAGGGACAAACAAAAATATAATGAAATTCATCCCCTATATCATCGGATGAACAAATAGTACAATGCAATTCATCTGTCAGGCTTGCATCAAACCTGCCCTTATTAACGGGTAATCCATTAGATCTACATCTGAATTTACTTAATGTAATATAATCTTTCTTACACAAGACTTGTAAATACTTCTCTAACATCAAATTATCCTTAAACATTCTATAATTTGTACAGATTCTATTTGACCATGTTGCTGCTCTCCACTCTTGAATAAACATATCAAAAAGTCTAACTTTTGAGGTGTGTGAAATCCATGCAGCACTAAATCCACCCCCTTGTGCTAACCACACATTCCCTAGCCCTGCATAATAAAAAATATTTGCGATAGATAATAACCATTGTGATTTTGACGGGGAGTGTATGTCTCCTTGTAAATGCAGAAGAAATTTGAAAATTGTACATGAGTGTTTGGTTTCTTTTCCCTTGACTAATCTCAACCAGAATCCAATCATTCGACATTTAATATGGTTCAAAATTACTCCACGTCCAGTTTCACCATAAACCATACAATCAGGAGTACATTTGTTCACAAGCAAAATTTTTCTTAAGAATTTCCTATGGAAAATTTCAATTTGGTCTATGCACTCATAACCCCAGACTTCACAACCATAGAGTAAAACAGGTAAAACAAGATGATCAAATAGGTGGCACTGTGTGTCCACAGAGAGCTGTAACTTTTTAGCCTTGACCAACATGCTATAGAGTGCTTTTCTAGCTTGTGTGACTTGTTTAGAAATTGCCTTTTTAAAACTACCATTATAATTGAATTTAACTCCAAGGTACACAAAGTCATCTACAACCTCGAGTGGATCACCAGCATAAACGAATTCAGGAATTCTTCTAACCTTCCCACGTGAGAAAATAACAATTTTAGTCTTGCTTGCATTTACAGTCAAGCGCCATGTCTGACAATAACTATCTACAGCATCAAGAGCTTTTTGCAACTCCTCCGGAGTTTCTGCTAAAATTATTGTGTCATCTGCATAAAGTAAACAAGAAAGATTTAAAACTTTTTTGACATTATCAGAATCCAGGTGGTAAGAAATCTCACTTTCCAAATATTTAAGTCCACCATATGAATTTCTTATGTATTCTTGAAAATCATTCAGATAAATGGCAAATAAAAGCGGGGAAAGGTTTTCACCCTGTCGTACACCAATGTTACAAGTAAAAAACTCTGACATCTCCCCCCTAACCGCCACACATGATTTAGCACTTTCATAAATATTCTTAATGACAGTAAACAGTTTACCCCTAAGCCCCATCTTCAACATTTTGTACCATAAAGATGATCTATCAATTAGATCAAATGCTTTCTTGTAATCAATAAATGCACAGTATAAGCGTTTTTTATTTTGCAGATAAACATCAATTATAGTCTTCAAAACAAAAATATTATCAATTGTAGAATAATTAGAACGAAAGCCAGCCTGTTCTTCACCTAACATATTAGCTGCTTCGAAAAACTCTGAGATTCGATGATTCAAAATGGAAGTAAAAAGTTTTCCTAGACAACTGAGAAGAGTTATTCCTCTATAATTATCAGGATTTGTGTCTATACCCTTATTCTTAAAAATAGGAATGATAATCCCTATGCACCATTCAGTTGGAACAATACCACTGTCCAGTACCACATTAAAGAACTTTACCAACACATGAAGCATCTCTACGGGACAATTCTTAAGGAATTCATTTCTTATGAAATCTTTTCCACAAGCTTTTGAATTTTTAAGTTTCTTAATCATTAGTACCACTTCTTCCAAAGTGACTGGGGCATCCAAGGGACCATCTGCCTCAACAATTTCTGAAGTACCCATACTATCTTCCAGGCCTGTGGGCTGGTCCTCTTGGCTATTACCTAAACGACTAAAATGATTAACAAAATCCCCTAATGAAACATTTCCTGTTTTCTTTACTTTGCGTTCATTATTACTGTTGAGTAATTGCCAATATTTTTTCGGATTTGATGCCTGTAATGAACGGAGAGATTCATTCAAATCTCTATGAAATGCCCTTCTTTTATGTCTTAATAAATTCTTATAAAGCTTTCCTGTAGACTCATAATGATTCAATAGACAAGTAGCCCCTGACCTGTCCAGAAATTTAAGCTTCCTCTTTAATCGATTTTTAACATTCAAATACTCCTGACGGGCAGCTCTACATTCTGCATCAAACCAAGGCTGATGGTTGTTTTTATCCTTATTGACAGTCTCATTTTTGTTTATATTATGTCGAGATTGTCTCCACTTACAAATGCCAACATCTTGTGCAACACTGACGAACATATTGCATAATTGTGAGTAACAAAAATCAATACTATCTTGATTTGCATTCCCATCTAAACATTCCACATTTTCACACATTAGCTCAGCCGAGTCCTTGATTTTCTGTTTAAATATTGCAGCGCTGTCACTGCTCCACTGGAATAATAAATAACGTTGACTTTCATTAGGCTGTGAATCTAAAACTGCGTTGTCTACTGCAGCGTTTTGAGAATTGTTAAAAACAGTGTCGACATTCACAGCAGATTTAGAATTTTCCGATTGCAAGGTCACACTGACAGGACAATGAACATCTGACAAACATTTATCAAATACATCAATACTGAAATGTGTAATGCTAGAAAATAACTGGCGAGATACAATAACATAATCAATGGTGCTACAACCACCATTTTTGTTGAAACATGTGTATTTTCCGACAGACTGATCTTCCCCTATTCTTCCATTAACAATCCTGAGATCAAAACTTTGGCACACATCAATAACAGACTTTCCATTATTATTTACATGGACATCAGTATTATAACGAGTAGTTGGAATATCTAGGCCATCAGTAGTTACATGCATATCAGAGGCATCATTACAAAAGCCTAATCCAGTCTGATCTGTCAACACATCCTCTACATCTAAAAAATCATCAAGCAAACCCGTCCTGGCATTGAAATCACCCAGCAAACAAAAGGGTGCATCATATCTACTTTTAATATCAATAATATCCTGCACCAGGTTGTCAAAAACTTCATTAGAATGGTGAATTGATCCCTCACATGGCAAGTACACTGCACCAACAATAAACTCAAAACCTAAAATTTTACTATTTACCTTGACCCATAAAATTGATTCAGAAACTGTTGCATGAATTCTTTCAGAACAATTAAAAATATGATTCTTCATCAGAATACACATACCGTGAAACCCACCAAACTTTTGTTTATTGGAATATTTTGGCATACTATAACACTGAAAACCGCAAATATGAGATTGAGACAGATCTGGTGTGTCTGTTTTTGTCTCTAAAAGACAGATTACATCATATGCTTGCAAATGTAAGTCCAAAATTCCAATATCGAGTTTACTCTGCAAACCATTAACATTCAAACTTATAAATGAGATCTGGGTTAAACCTGTAGATGAAAGAGGGCCGGGTAATTCCTAGGTCGAAATGTCGAGGAAGAGACCCGACTTTTTCAGCTTGTCCTCACTCCATCCTAGACGCTTGAAGAGGTCATCCGGGCCGTGAATGATGTGCTTCTTGTGCGGGTCGCTCTTCAGAGTGCAATGCACCTTCCCATCGATTGTCCATACTTTCTCTGTGTTCTCGTCTTGCTTCACAGCCTGAAGAAGCTTGGCACGCCCAGGGGACAGATGCTCCATGATCATTATGTCCTTGTGTTGTTCCGAGTCCTTTAACTTACGCTTACTACGAAGGAGCTGAGTGCGGAGGTCACGACGTACGAAACGCGCAACAATAGGTCTCATTTTATTGGGCTGAGGCCTCCCCACGCGGTGGCTGGTGCTGATATCTGCCTCAGACACGGCAACCCCTGCGCTGGCAGCAACATCGATGACTACAGCATTTGTAGACTCGCCATCATTTTCAGGCACCCCTCGCATGATAACATTGTCTCTCCTAGAATACTGTTCTACCTCGTCCAGTCTGTTGTCATGATTTTGAACTGTGGCCTGCACCTTCTGCACGGACACCTGTGGGCCACTCACAAGTTGATGTGCGATGGACTGCACCATTGGCAACAATGCAGCAACCACAGCCTTCACAATTAAGCACTGATTATCAATATGCCCATGTTCACCAATGAAAATTTCATGCAAAATCACGGATTGATGTGTGAGTTTAGTGGCACTTGTGGTGTGTTTTTTTTGTGTGTTTTGTTCGTGTGTTTTGTTTTTTTTTTTTCCATTTTGCTCCATAATTTACAAGTTCAGGAATTCAGTAAATGCCTAGCAAGTACCCAATAAGAGTACCACTGAGTGAGCAGTGGACTCTGGAAAAGGTTGAAAGTCACCTTGCTTAAAGGTCTTTATGGCTTGTAGTATTATGATGTTACGATTTCCTTGAATTTCTCATCAAGACTCGTAAAGTTAGTATTAAACATGAATAGACATCAAGACTCGTAAAGTTAGTATTAAACATGAATAGATTGGTCAATAAAGCATGATCAATTTCAGTTCAATCTGATAATCCCTTCATTCATATTTGTTTTGAAGATGTGTATCTCCTCTTATTTTTTCTCCCATCTTACAGACAGCCGACTATCTAGACCATATATACTTCAGAGCTTCTTTTCTCAGTACACATTTTTCCACAGCGTCTGCAATGCTGCTGTCTTTTCAACTGTTGAGATAGATAGGATAGGCGACTCCATTTGAATTAAAAATCCATGTTTGGCGACTATTTGTTGATTTTGTTAATATAATGTCTGTGTGGTAGAATATGTGGATGAACAGGAAAGACTGTGTGTGTGTGTGTGTGTGTGTGTGTGTGTGTGTGTGTGTGTGTGTAAAACCTCATGGGGACCCACACAGATAGTTTGGTTTAGCAGGTAGAAAGAATAAAGATTACTGACAAATCTCAACAACTGACTCAACTTGATTTTCTTCATTTCAAGTACTTTATTTTTGCACATAACTTCACATATTTAAAATCACTTTATCCACAAGTATCCAAAAGGCACTCAACATAATTATTTTGACGGGAAAAATAATTAAAGGGTACATCAATGATACCAACCAAAGTAGTTGCGTATCCTTCCCAACCCAGTATCATCAAATCTTGTTTGGTTGCACTTCAAACTGATACAATTTTTTTTTCCGCTTATCATATTGTTAACTGAAATTGGAACAGAAAATCATGCAAAATCTGACGAACATGGTTGTCAGTTTACGGTTGCCATGGCAACCAGCGATTCTGGACATAGTTAAATTATATATCAAAATGTTTGCAATAAAATTTCAAGAAAAGTCACCAAAAATGGTTGAAATCGAGTGAAGGGTGTAGGAGTGGCAAACGAAAATATGGTAGGGGGCACATTGTGCCCCCCCCCCCTTGGGCTTTATAGGGCTAAGAAATGAAAAGGGGACTCTAACATGTCTAAGACACACCTAATCGCACTACTCTACAGAAGAAAGTGTTCTAGAAGTACTGCTAAAAACACAATTTTCCATTCGCTTTATGAATCCAATTTTTACCATGATGGACATGAAGCCTTGCTCTTTTAGAAAAAATGAAAAACTCAAGATTGACGACGTTGATCCATCTCACCTAATTTGAGTCCTGACAAAAAATCAGGGTGTGCGACTTTTTGTTGGCTTTGTGATGCACGGTCACACACACACACACACACACACACACACACACATATATGTGACCCTGCACCTCAAAACAAACAAAAAGTCGCCAGACATGAATTTTTGGTTAAGACCATATTCTGAAAGAGCAGAATTTAAGCTTTAAAATGATGTATGATTCAAATCAAATGGACTCTCCTAACATATCTAAATATTGGAAAGAAAGCACAAACTCAGGAGAAGTGTGAACTGAGAAAAGAGGCTCTGAAGTACAGTGTCTATTCAAGTGCTTAATCTTTACCAAACCGTGCTGGCTGTGCGATGAATGGGACAAAAAACAGGAAGTAAACCGCCAGAGTAACAACAATGAAGGGATTATCAGATTAAACTGAAATTAAGCATGCCTCATTAACACATTCTGTCCACAATTAACGCCAACTTTAAAAGCAGTAGCACTATCCTTTTAAAAGTTATTAGAGTTGAAAGTGAAGAGTGTGGACAAGGTTTCTCAGAAATGAAAAAGGGATTCTAAAGACACACCTAATCACACTACTCTACCAAAAATGTTGGAGATAAACTGCTAAAAAAAAAAAAAAACACACTTTCCTGCCCGTTTTATGATACCAAATTTTAGCATAATGTAAAAGAAGACCCGCTCTTTCAGAAAATATGAAAAAGTCAAGTTCGGCTAGGTTGACCCATTTCACTTATTTTCAGTCCTCACGAAAAATCAGGGTGTGCGACTTTATGTTCGTTTTGAGGTGCACGGTCACATATATATATATATATATATATATATATATATATAAAAGGAATATTCACATGGTATATATTGCGTTATACTCATCCTGTTGATTTTGTGTGGTATTTTCCTGTCGTCCTGTCTGTGAAGTTGTATTATCCATGTTTTCTGTTTCCTGGATTAGAAATTACTACTATAATACATTTATACATACCCTATTGACATGAAGATGCTAATTAACCTCATTAAGAATAGTAAAAAAGTGACAACAAAGCTACATTTTCTTCAATACCCTTATAGAACAGAACACGAATCTATTACTCATGGACCACTGCATGCCACCATTACTGCTCATTCCACTGACAAATCGTTACAATCCAGGTATAACGATAAACGAGAAAAGATTCATTCTAGAGAGAGAGAGAGAGAGAGAAGCTGAACATCAAGTTAGTAACAGGATTGCCAGACCGAACCCTGGAACCCCTCTCAAAAAACAAAGCAAAACAGAAGACTAAAACAAAACATTTAAAAAAAACGCCCTACGATGGGTTTCTAGTGCACCATGGAGCCCATGGACCAAAATTGGTTAGAAAAATAGCACACTGGTGTGCATAATATTGTAAAAGCTGAATAAATTCCTGATGGAGAAAGGCTTCCCAGAACAACCGCTACGACTCGAAAACGAATGGGATTTCAATATCTTATGAGGTCCATTTATCAAACTTAATACCATATTTATGTGGAGCCCCCACAAGTAGGACCCCCTATATTTTTTTGAAACAATTGTTCAATTATAATGTAATTATAGACAAAACACATTTTGACAATAATGGGTACTGACAGAAACCAAGCATACAGCCCCCCCCCAAAAAAAAAAAAGAAAAAAAAAAAGAAACAGCAATATAATCATCCCCTAAATATTCAAATTGTCCCTCCAAGGAAGCACATTGTCCCACCCCAATTTGAGAGTGAAGCATCCCAGCCCTATGGGGTGCAAAGTGGATCCATGGTGATGCGGTATTGGCGGAGGTCAGTAGTTGTGCTCATCACCACCATTCAAGCATCACGTGGATTCTTTCTTCTTCTTTCAATAGGTAAGAAACACACTTTATCTATATATAAGCATTATTATGTTGAACTGCTTTGGTTTTATTGTAAACATGGTAGTTTAATGTTGTAACACTCATTGAAGCATAAATCCAACTTATATTGTAACTTTGCCATAACTTTACAGCCAAAGAAAGTCCAAATTAAAAGGGTGATGAAGTTATAATTACAGAGATATTACTGATACTGATTGCTTTGTCAGAGGAACGTGCACCGTGGTTGGTAAAGTGCTATTACCATCTATGTACTGTATCCATATTTGGTGTAAAGAAATATGTATTTTGATATGTGACCAAGATTAACTTCAATCTTGAAAATAATGACCGTGCACCTCAAAACGAACATAAAGTCGCACACACTGATTTTGCGCGAGGACTGAAAATAAGTGAAATAGGTCAACCTAGCCGAACTTCTTTTTACAATATGCTAAAATTTGGTATCATAAAACGGACAGGAACGTGTGTTTTTTTAGCAGTTTATCTCAAATATTTTTGGTAGAATAGCGTGATTAGGTGTGTCTTTAGAATCCCTTTCTTATTTCTGAAAAACCTTGTCCACACTTTTCACATTCAACTCTAATAACTTTTGAAAGGATAGTGATACTGCTTTGAAAGTTGGCATTAATTATGGAAAGAATGTGTTAATGAGGCATGCTTAATTTCACTTTAATCTGATAATCCCTTCATTGTTGTTACTCTGGTGGTTTACTTCCCGTTTTTTGTCCCATTCATCGCACAGCCAGCACGGTTTGGTAAAGATTAAGCGCTTGAATGGACACTGTACTTCAGATCCTCTTTTCTCAGTTCACACTTTTCCTGAGTTTGTGCTTTCTTTCCAATATTTAGATAGGTTAGGAGCGTCCATTTGATTTGAATTATACATTATTTTAAAGCTTAAAGTCTGTTCTTTCAGAATATGGTCTTAACTAAAAATTCATGTCTGGCGACTTTTTGTTTGTTTTGAGGTGCAGGGTCACATATGCTGAAGTGCATGAATGAAGTGTTTTACATGTATGAGTATGACTGCCAATGTACACTATTATCCTATGATGTGTGCTCCATGTATAATGTATTTACTTTTCTCGCCATAATTGAGTAAGAAACTTTGAATTCATGTGTTATAACTTTGCAAGGATGTTAAACAGCAAGTTATGGTAATGGAAGTGCAGTATGAACACATCACATACAGCGGAATCGAGTAGGGGAATAGTTCACAAAGTGGAAAGTATATGAACATACCCCATGCATGCTTTTCAAAGCCCTCTAGACTAACCACAGGCGCATTCCACTGCATCCCAGTCACTGTTTTATCTTGGAAGCGCCAAACTACTCGACCCCTGGGGAAAGTGCCCTGTGCGCACTGGAAATGGGAGGGCCCATCTGTTTTCCGTGGGTCAGAATATTTTCCAGACTGGAAGAGTTAAACTATAGAGAGAACCAAGAGGGCAAGAAGTGGCTTCTTTGTGTCAACTACCAGCCATATCCCAAGCTAAGGGACTAATGGTATGCTCGCTGGCAGACAGAGAAAAGAGAGATTGTTTTTCGCTTCTGACAAAAGTGAGAGGATGAAAACATTATTGGTACTTCTGGTACAGCGCTGTGTAGTGAAAAAGTTTGTGCGTTGTAATGCTTTATAGGAAAATGGTACACATTGGAAGATTTGAACAGAATATATGAGAACACAAACTTATTGTTGGATGATATAAGATAAATATTAGTCAATACTAGGTTTTCATTACTCTCTGGTTTGGTCTGGTTTCCCCTCTTTTTCCTTTCTCCTCCTGCCTGTCTGACTGCTCCTCTCTCTCTCTCTCTTTCTCTTTCTCTCTCTCCCCTCCTCTCGGTCTCATTGCGTATCTCAGCCCCCCCCCCCCTTCTTGTCCGTTGCTCTCTTTCAACCTTGTTGTCTTTTCATTTGGGGTGAAACTGAAACACAGAGCAGTGATTTTATACAGTACATTACCAACTAAATATTAAAGTTATAACCAGAGTATTCGCATGTTTATAAGGATAAGCTAGATAGCATACGCAGAGAGTGCTGATGCATGGTCGTTGAGAAGAAATGGATTATTTTGTGAGAACTATGATGGTAACTAGGACAACCTCACTCCACAAATAGCAGAAGACATACATATTAATTATGTACTTGGTAGGTGGAACGTTTTGTTTATTATTATAGTTATACATGTAGATGTTTATGGGGCATAACATAGGTATATACTCAATTCTTAAAGCAATGTTGTGGTCAACAACAAATGCTACGGTTTACGACTTTAGTTGATGGTATTTAGCAAACTAAAAGAGTGAGAGGTTATCACACAAAAAGAGACGACCCTGGTACATGTCAATCAGATGAGATTTATTATTCTCGGGAGAAGCACTATGTATTTGTGTCATGCAAGGTTTTCCTTTGTACATGTTGTGTGAAATATTATGTGAGTTGGATCTGTGTTACGAATTTGCCCATGTAATCACTTAACAATGTGGTTTTCAGGTTTTTATGATCATGTGTATGCGATCACACGTGCACGATCGCGAATGTTTGTAAACACCACCAGTTACGTAATCTCCTTTTGAGTCATTCGTTTTGAACTGCAGCCTTACACACTTCGCCCAGGTTGAGTTTAATGTTATGAATATATTAAGCTGGGCGTGCCTGACGGAATTTTCCATGCATGTAATAATGTTGATGTTAGAAATACATTGGTCGTGTCAGTCGACAATCGGACTCCGGTTAGAGAGGACCGTTATCACTTTCTCGGCGTTCCCGTCTACAATCTTGGGAGGAATAATGCTTTCCCCAAGGAACGTGCTCTGCTAAGTGAATTTTAAGTGCTAAGAGGCGAGATTAACCAGGACATGCCGATTTGCCTCTAGCCCGTTTTCTTTCGACGACGACGACGGCGACAATAAGTTTTCGTCGATTTCCAGGTGAACCACCAGACGGTCTTGAGCCAACGCCCACCTGTGATTGCTGCACGGTGACTAGTGGGAGCCGCGCCGAGGTCGATACAGGGCGCCGAGACGCTGTGAGGGACCACGCGCACCCAGCGGCCAACGCCCTTCTGTCTGGCATAGTCACAGCGCTGCAAAATGTGTTGAGATAGCGTCGCCCGCTGATCCGACGACGTCCCGTGTATTGACGCGTTCTCCACGTGGTAGCGTCTGACGTCGCCTCCCCGCCACGTCGCAGATGAGTTGGGCCCCGACGTTGACTCTCTTAGGGTGAAACCCTGGCCAGGTATTACTCAATCTGAACTTATGTTTTCTTAGTTGAAACGATCCCGTCTATCTTTCATTGTTATGGTTGATTTCGCTGCAATGTGTTAAACAACAATTTTGTTATTCCGGTTGGGAACTGATTGTTAAATGATTTCCTAATAAAAACCCGGAAGATTTGTTCATTTCAATTCACTGAGACCGCTTTGCATTCATTTGTGTGAACTTGACCGTAACATCTGAAAGTAGAAGTACAGACTTCCAGCGTTTAGTAGGCATGAGTAACCCTCAGCCTTGAGATAGATGTATTGAGTTGACAATGGCTGATTGTTATATTAGGGATAATCCTCTGAAATATTCCTATATGGACACAGTTTTTAGCGACTTATACTCTAGCTATGTTAAGGTATAATTGGTTGTAAGGATACACATTATCCAAGTGTGTTAACACTTTTGTCATATTGTTATTTTGTCGTATTGTTAGAAGGAAGTATACTGGGGCCGTTACTTTTTATTATCTACATCAATGATTTTCCAAAATCTTCAAATGTTCTTTCTTTTATATTATTTGCAGATGATTCTAATGTTTTCTTTTCTCATTCAAATCCTCATACATTAGTTGATGTCATGAATATAGAATTGAACAAGATAATGCAATGGTTAAGAAGAAATAGATTATCGCTTAATTTGCAGAAAACAAATGTGATGTTGTTTAGTAATACCCTTGATAAATTGCAACATGATATAATTTTTGAAAATAAAGTGATAAAACAGGTCTATTCTGTTAGATTTCTGGGTGTAACTGTAGACAGTAAGCTTTTTTGGAAAAAGCATATAGATTGTATATGCCGCACTATTTCCAGTAACATATGTGTAATCAATAAAGTAAAGTTTTGTTTTTATGCCTCCGCCAGGAAGTGGTGCCGGAGGCATTATGTTTTCGGGTTGTCCGTCCGTCCGTCCGTCCGTCCGTCCGTCCTTCCGTCCGTCCGTCCGTCCGTCCTTCCGTCCGTCCGTAATGAATTTTGTGGACAAGGTAACTATCAAAACTCGTTGAGGTATCCTAATGAAACTTGGCATGTATGTGTATTAGGGGGTGAAGTTGTGCCTATCAACTTTTGGGTGCACATGCTCAAGGTCAAAGGTCAAAAGGTCAAGGTCAAATACATAAAATTTCACTATTTCCACCATATCTATTGAATGCCTGAAGATATTTTCTTGAAACTTAGTGTATACATGTATTACCCAATTAAGATTCTCTGGTAAAAGTTTGGGTCATGAAGTCAAAGGTCAAAGGTCAAAAGGTCAGGGTCAAATACATAAAATTTCACTATTTCCACCATATCTATTGAATGCCTGAAGATATTTTCTTGAAACTTAGTGTATACATGTATTACCCAATTAAGATTCTCTGGTGAAAGTTTGGGTCATGAGGTCAAAGGTCAAAAGGTCAAGTAAAAAAATTAAAACTTTTTTTTTCTCCATACCTTGGAAAATTGTTCAAGGTATCTTCATGGAACATAGCATATACATGTACATATACTGACTGGAAGTGATTATCTAGAGAATGTAGGGTTCATGGGGTCAAAGGTCAGGGGTCAAAGGTCAAGTGCAACAATTAACGGCAAAATTTTACTTTTTCCCTCCTATCATGCAATGCCAGCAGGGTTATTTTTTTTTACACTTGGTGTATGCATACATGTGTAACCTAATAGAAATTCTCTGGAAAGTTTTTTTGTCTTCTTTTTTTGCCTCAAAGGTCAAAAGGTCAAAGATCAAGTGAAAGTGCTGAACTAACTTTTTCCTCCATATCTCGGAAGTGGCTCAAGTTATCTTGAAACTTAGTACATATTATGCATGTTCTACCTGAAAGTGATTATCTTATGAATTTTAGGGTCAAGGGCCAGATGAAAATGATAACAATTTACTATTCAATTCAGAAATTGCACTTTTTCTCCACACCTGTACCTTGAAAATTACTCAATGCCTAAATGTATGAATGGGTCAAAGTCGAGTTAAAGTCCTTAAATCCCTAGATACATGCTCTCCTGTTCATCCAATTAAACCTAGGTCAAGGAAGGTGAACATTCAACACATTTGTGACAAACTTGTCATTTCAATATTTTGCCAATTTTGTGAAAATGTAATCACACATTGTCCACATGTACAAACAACTATCTAGACCTATTGGGAAAATCATGCATTATGGCGGAGGCATACCAGTCGCCAAAGCGACATTTCTAGTTCTGTTAAAAAGTTCTTAATGTTATATTCAACGTTAATTTTACCTTATTTGAAGAGTTCGGTTTAAAAAGATACTACATCCATTATTTCAAGTTCTGAGAAAAACGTGATTTTTTAATTATCATATTTAGAAAGCTCAGACTGGAATGATATTTCCCCCTATTATACTGCTAGATGATACAACACTAAAACCACTCTCTAAGAAAATCCAGGTCAATTCATTTATTTTTTATGAATTTAACATTTTTTATATTTTTTTGGATGTAGTACCTTTTGCAACCGAAAGTGGATGTAGTACCTTTTGAAACCGAAATTTCACATGCCATAGATATATTCAGTGTGATGTTATGACATGTTTCGCAGATTTATGTTTTTTTTTTCAGCAATGTTGCTGATGGGGATGGGATATGAGGTCAATGGGGCCTAGGTAATTGACAATGCCCTGCCCTATAGGGCATCAAGAATAACAAACCAATGCCCCACTTCTCCCTTATTGCTGACTAATATTTTGAATGAATGACTGTCATTGGTCATAAGCATGGGGGGGGGGGATCGATTATGCGTGAACGATTATAGATTGGGAGGGGTCACAATATCTCACCAGGTGATTTCTCTCTTCCGTTTTCTCCTTTTGTTTTTCTCTCACGAGCTTTATCTCATGATTTCTTGTCTTTTTCCTCTATGTCTTACATTTTTGGCTATTTTTCTCTCTGTGAATTCTCCCTTCACGTGTCTCAAGAATACTGTATTCATGATCTTGTCTTAATTTTTTTTTTTCAATGTAACTTCTAAGGGAAAAGGTGGAAAAGCAGCATCTGAATGTGCTGTATTTTCTCAACCCTAAATTCATTACATGAATGTCATTCTTGTATGTTCTTTATCATGTAAGAGAAATCTGATAATCTAATAGCTGATAAAAATCAAGACTGTCGATGAGTAATATGACTACCTATACTAAACCTACATTAGGTATTTACCTTTGTGAAATTGTATAATAAAAGGTGTCATTTACAAGAATGAATATATATCTAGTGTTCAAAAGTTGTATGTCAATATGTGCATTCAAGCCCTGGTACTTGACATCATGCACGTATAGAATAGCACAGCATACCCACAGGTAAAGCACTGTTGGTAGAGATGTCAGATTTTCATGCCATTGTATACATTTAACAAAGTAACTTTGCTTTCAGACTAGTTATCAAACACTTATTAGCTGTGAAGCTATTTTTGAAAGAAATACCTACAAAGTGTCTGTACTTTATTCTTCGGACAATTTATGGCTCAAACTCAACACCCTAGCAGTAACGCACGGTACCGGTTACTAACAGTAAATGTAGTACGTGGGACTACACGAGAGTACCGTAATTTCTCCAGTTTCTCCACCGTTTGTCCTTCACTCTTGTCGACTGCTTTAAATTCAATAACCTTCTCCTGTTATGGTTTGTTTTATCAATGAGTTTTCCTTCATTTTCATACATTGCTTGATCGAAATGTGATGAGTGTTTTAAGATAGGGCCTATTGTTCTGATTTGCGTGGTGATCTTAACAGAAACCCCCCCCCCCAAAAAAAAAAAAAAAACATTGGAGTGGATGTAGTACCTTTTGCAACCCAACTGAAATGGATGTAGTACCTTTTGAAACCGAACTGATTTTTAAATGTAATTTTTTAACACTTTCTGGTTGGAAATTCAGCTTTTCGTTAGTTTAGGTGTAAAGAGGTCCTAAAAATGAGTACATCAAGATCAAAAAGTGGATTTTGATGGAAAATGGATGTAGTACCTTTTGCAACTGAGCTCTTCATTTAACGTATGCAAATATAGTATGGGGAAATACACATTCAACTATTTTGGATAGATTATTTTTGTTACAAAAAAAAAAAAAAAAAAAAGAAACCTTCGAGTAATATGTGACGCTGCACCTCAAAACAAACAAAAAGTCGCCAAACATGAATTTTTAGTTAAGACCATATTCTGAAAGAGCAGACTTTGAGCTTTAAAATGATGTATAACTCAAATCAAATGGACTCTCCTAACCTATCTAAATATAGGAAAGAGAGCACAAACTCAGGAAAAGTATGAACTGAGAAAAGGGGCTCTGAAGTACAGTGTCTATTCAAGCGCTTAATCTTTACCGAACCGTGCTGGCTGTGCGATGAATGGGACAAAAAACAGGAAGTAAACCACTAGAGTAACAGCAATGACGGGATTATCAGATTAAACTGAAATGAAGCATGCCTCATTAACACATTCTATCCATGATTAATGCCAACTATCAAAGCAGTAGCACTATCCTTTCAAAAGTTATTAGAGTTGAAAGTGAAGAGTGTGGACAAGATTTTCCAGAAATGAAAAAGGGATTCTAAAGACACACCTAATCACACTATTATACCAAAAAAAAAAAAAAAAATGTTCGAGATAAACTGCTAAAAAACACTCTTTCCTCTCCGTTTTATGATATCAAATTTTAGCATAATGTCAAAAAAGACCCGCTCTTTCAGAAAATATGAAAAAGTCACATTCGGCTGGGTTGACCCATTTCACTTATTTTCAGTCCTCACGCAAAATCAGTGTGTGAGACTTTATGTTCGTTTTGAGGTGCACGGTCACATATGTAATACCTCCAAATATTCCCACACTGACGGATTATTTGTGAAGAATAAGGTTTTGAAAGTAAGGGATTTGTATTATTATTGCCTTGGTCAATTTATGTACAGTTTGTATAATAATTCACTTCCTTTAGTTTTTGAAAATATGTTTAATAAGAATAAAAATATTCATAAATACCCCACTCGTCAAACAGATGAATATCATTTGCCCCTTACCCGAACTCTATTTACAAAATCCATGTTTATCTACAGTGGCCCAAAATTTTGGAATTCCCTTGAGAAAAATATAAAAGATTCCATTAGTTTGAAATCATTCTCTAGTAATTTAAAGAAATATTTGATTAGCTCATATGTACCCCATGATTAGTTTGAGTGTTTGGAATTGTTGTTCTTTTTTCTTCAGTGACCCTGCATCGAGAATGTTGACCTGCCCTTCGCTCTCTCTACTCCCCCTCTCCCTCTCCCGCCCTCTCTTTCCCTACTCTCTTCTGTGTGTGCACAATGAATGTGGAAGCATACATGTGTGTGTACGTGCGTGTGTGTGCGTATGTGTATGTGGGTACGTGTGTATGCTTGTGTGTGTGTGTGTATGTATGTGTATGTGTATGTCTATGTCTTTGTCTACGTGTATGTGTATACATGTGAAAGCGTATACTTCATGTAACCATCCGATTCGATTGAATGAAAACTGTATACTTTCAATGATTAGCTTGTACGGTGCATGATGTATCATATTGTGTTGTAATTAATATGAAATGTTATGTTTTATTATGCCATGGAATGTTGGAAATGAAGTATGTACAACAGGAGTAGCAGACTTATCAAAATTTTAACCACTATTGACAACTGTCCATATGAAGATTATGATATATCATATATATTATATGTGACACTGCACCTCAAAACAAACAAAAAGTCGCCAGACATGAATTTTTAGTTAAGACCATATTCTGAAAGGGCAGACTTTAAGCTTTAAAATGATGTATAACTCAAATAAAATGGACTCTCCTAACCTATGTAAATATTGGAAAGAAAGCACAAACTCAGGAAAAGTGTGAACTGAGAAAAGAGGCTCTGAAGTACAGTGTCTATTCAAGCCCTTAATCTTTACCAAACCCTGCTGGCTGTGCGATGAATGGGACAAAAAAAAAAAAAAAACAGGAAGTAAACCACCAGAGTAACAACAATGAAGGAATTATCAGATTAAACTGAAATTAAGCATGCCTCATTAACAAATTCTGACCATAATCAATGCCAACTTTCAAAGCAGTAGCACTATCTTTTCAAAAGTTATTAGAGTTGAAAGTGAAGAGTGTGGACAAGGTTTTTCAGAAATGAAAAAGGGATTCTAAAGACACACCTAATTACACTATTCTACCAAAAATGTTCGAGATAAACTGCCAAAAAAAACACACTTTCCCGCCCGTTTTATGATACCAAATTTTAGCATAATGTAAAAGAAGACCCGCTCTTTCAGAAAATATGAAAAAGTCAAGTTCGGCTAGGTTGACCCAATTGACTTATTTTCAGTCCTCACGCAAAATCAGTGTGTGCGACTTTATGTTCGTTTTGAGGTGCACGGTCACATATATATATATATATATAATATAATTAATGTATTGTAGTAATGTAACGTAAGTGAGGGGACTGCAATCTACAAGTTCGCTTTTTAGCAGCCCCTCAATTTTCATTTCCATGAAGTTCTTTTAAGAACGAATATGTATTATTATGTGCCAATATATGTTATCATGTCAAAGTGTATTACCTGTGTTTGATTGGAAATGAAAAAAAAAATGCATGTGAACAAGCATGTGTGAAATGAAAAAAATGAAATATTTGTCAATTTCTGACATGGTAAAGATAGTAATGATATAATGTGCTTATATAGCGCGATTCAACACAAAATAGGTTCTTAAAGCGTTTTACATACATGTACATACATACATAATGAAACGTATTAGTTACAACCGAAAATTGGCAAACCACATATTATAACGGTATAATTCTTCTATACTAACTGCAGAAGTTACTGAACATTGTTTGCAAATGAAATAAGTGAGTTTTCAATTGTTTTTTGAACAGTTCAGAGTCTTCTTGGAATCGGAGTAGCTGAGGAAGGGAGTTCCAGAGGACTGGACCTGCATAAGCAAAAGTCCTTTCCCCGTATCTCCTGGTCCTTCTTGTGTTGACTTGAAGCAAGTGCTGAGAGGCAAATCGGAGATTTCTCGTAGGGACGTATGGAGTGACGAGTTCAGATATATAGTCCGGTGCCATATTGTGTAGAGCCTTGTGAACAAACAGAATGATTTTATACTGGATCAGGTATTGCATAGGGAGCCAGTGAAGCTCAGCGAGGATTGGTGCTATGTGATCGTACTTCTTACACTTTGTTACCAGACGGGCTGCAGAGTTCTGGATCCTTTGTAATTTACTAATCTCCCTGTCTGGAAGGCCAGTTAGTAAGCTGTTGGAAAAGTCAAGGACGGAAGTCATAAACGCATGTACTAGTAGCTCTGTTGTTCGCTTGTCAAGAAGGGTTCGGATTTTTTCCTATTCCTCTAAGGGCAAAGGAAGCACTACGGCAGATATTCTGCCCCCCCCCCCCCCCCCCCCACGGAAGAAAGCAGTAACTGCATAGCTGCTGAGCTGAGATAAATGCGATTTTGTGTTTTTTGCAGATTCTTTAAAAACACAGAAACATTCAAAAATAATGTTGTGGTATGATTATCCACCATACCTAGTTGTCTAACAATACCTAGGAAACAATTATGTTTCTGTTATTTTTTAAATGTTATTTAGGAAAATGCAGTTACTGCGGTGGCTCACCCTTGATTCTGGGTAGTTTCCCCACGGAAAAAAAGCAGTAACTGCAGACGGCCAGGAATCTGCTGTTTCCCCCATGGAAAAAAGCAGTAACTGCACATGTCACATGACCATAGGAGGAGAATTGTTACCACCACCAGGTTATTAAGTTCTTCTACTTTCTGATTAGTCTAGATCTATAAGATCTAGGACCTAACGCTAGACCTAGACTAGGTCTTGTCGATTGAATGGCATTCTGTGTAAAAATAAGGTAGGGCCAGGCCTACATGTACAGTACCCTAATTGAACTTTGGAGTGCCCGGCATGGCCCCTGACACATGACCCTGGGCTAGACAATAAAGTCAAGTCTCTTCGTCTTAGATCCTAGTCGAACTCTGACGTTACACTTAAGCTAGACTACAGATCTATGCCCAATTTTAGTGCTAGACCTAGATCTAGCACGTTAGATTAGGCCTACTGACATTTTGTCTAACACTAAACAGTTACCAATAGATTAGACTCTAGATAGATCTACTCTGTAACGTTAGATCTGGTAGACCTAAATTTAGGGCCTACATCTAACGTTAGACTAACGTTAGTGTATTAATACTAGTGCTCATCTCCCTTCAGTATATTTTCAGCTCACCTAGATTTTCTGGTTCTGGCCAAAGCCATGGCTACCATGACGTTTCCTCTGCAATTCATGATAGATTTACAGGCATGCCTGGACCGCAGAAACTGTGTGACAGCATGGTTAGCACTGGCATGATCACTCAGACTGTACCAGACCTGCAATACTGTGCAAGTGATGACTGTGATGTGATGCAATGTTTAGCTAGTTACTGTATGCTGCAGAATTTATGCGCATGCAGCTAGCTGCACGCGTATTCTGCACTCTGAGCGCGCTGAGTCTGCCAGGTTTGCTAGTCTCCAGAAAGAAGCTTTTTCTACAACTTGTCATATGATTCCCTGCGGGCAGAGTCAAGTTACTGGTGAAACAATCTTTTTATATCTACTCCCCTAAATTATGGAAGAAACTGCTGTTTATATTGTTTTAAAAAGAAATTAGTAGAAAAAATAAATGGTATTAGGGAAAAAATATACAGGAAGGACTATACAGAGTCTGAATGATTAGACTAAATTGTTAGTTGATGCTTTCTTCCGTGGGCTTCGTTAGTTACTGCTTTCTTCCGTGGGGAAACTTGCAAAGTTGAATCAACTGGATGCAGTTACTGCTTTTTGCAAAAGTGAAAAAATGCATTTTTGGTCACTTTCATTTTTTTTTTTTTTTGCAAAACTGACCAATTAACATTGGAGAGCATTGGGTAAACTATTTATTTTTGCAAAAAAGTAAACATTCATAAAAATGTCAGTTACTGCTTTTTTCCGTAGGGGGGGGGGCAGTATTGTTGACATGTTGATTCATTTGAAGATTGTAGTCCAGGAAGACACCAAAATCACGAACAGCTGCAGATGGCACGACTTGGCACTTTCCGGATGCAATGGGAGTCAGGGTTCTGGAAGGCTTGAAATGAGATGTCACATGGAGCACCTCCATCTTTTTTGTCATTCAGGATAAGGTGGTTGCATTCCATCCATTTCCGGATATCTGTCAGGCAGAGCTCAAGCTTCCTGATGATTCGATCTCCGTCGGTGGATTTCATAGAAATGTAGAGTTGGGTGTCATCGGCATACACAGCCAAATCAATGAGTTTTGATGATTTCCTGGACTGGAGTGGTGTAACAGATGAACAGAAGTGGTCCAATTACGGATCCTTGAGGGACACCCCATTTAAGTGGAATGGGGTCAGAGGTGACGCCGTTAATTGTCACTTTCTGTTCCCTGTCAGTAAGGTATGATGATAGCCAGGCTAATGCTGTTTCGGCTATGCCGAACCTGCTCTTCAGCATGGAGAGAAGGATCGCATGATTTATCGTATCAAAAGCTGAGGACAGATCTAAGAGGACAAGGATGGCTTCACATTTTTGTCGTCAAGGGACTGCAAAAGGTCATTGTGCACTCGCAAAAGTGCTGTCTCGACACTATGATGTTGTCTGTAGGCAGACCAGGGGCGGATCCAGGAATTCCGTAAACAGGGGGCGCGTTTACAAAATTAATGGGGGGGGGGCGCAAGCGCCCTCCCCCATTTTTTTCTTTTGTTTCAACAAAAAATAAAGGGGGGGGACGTGCGCCGGTTGCGGTCCTCCCTGGATCCGCCCCTGCAGACTGCCTGGTGGCCAGGAGGGAGTTCCCAGTTAAGTACCGCATAAGCTGCTGACATACTACACGTTCAATAACTTTTGCCAGAAATGGAATATTCGAAATTGGGCGGTAGCTATTTAAGCACTCTGGATCGAGATTGTGCTTCTTCAGTACGGGTGTGATGAGTGCTGACTTAAGGGATTTTGGGAAAACTCCATGATTTAGAGAGTGGTTTACCATGTCCGTAACGGCAGGAAGAAAGGTATCCGTACAGTTTCTGAACACAATAGCAGGTGCTGGATCCAAAGGACATGTATTTATTTTCTTGGATTTTGTGAGCTTCAGCACGTCTTCTTCTGACACATTTTGAAATACTTCAAGACTGCAGGTCAAAGAGCTCATGGGATTCTTCAGGACTGAAAAGGAGCCAGAAAAAGAAGTTGGGTTCATCTCCGAGTTGTACAGGGGATTGCGCAGTTGAGTGATTTTGTCATCAAAGAACTTACAGAGTCTCTCAAAGAGTTCTTCATGTGAGTCATGGGAAGGCAAGGTCTGTCCAGGGCGCTCGACAGTAAGGTCATGTATCAACCTGAATAGGTCGTTTCTGTTGCAGTCATTGATCAGCCTCTGGTGATATGATCTTTTGGCCTGTTTCAGGGCAGTATGGTATTCTGTAGTGGTCTTCTTCATTATTTGTTTATCAATCGTCAGCTTTGGGACAAACTTTCTCAACTGGCGTTCTTTGGAACACAACTTCTGTTTCTATTCTCTTAGTGAATCGTAATTCCAGGGAGCATGAGGTCGCAGATGTACAGATTTAACAGTCACTGGTGCATGTTGAGCTGGGGTGTCTTTGATTGAGATGTTGAACAGTTTCACTTTCTCACACAAGTCAAGATCTTCGATGTCGTGCGCTTTGGCAAAAACAACTTTTAACATCATCACTGAATCTTGTGTAGTCAATGCTGTGCAGTTTGCGGAAATGAATTTCTTTCTTGGTAAGCGGGGGCGTGCCAGAGATGCACTGAAGACTATTGCTGCATTATCAGAAGGAATTGTGTGGAGAACTGAGACATTGCTGACTGTGTCATCGTCCTCTCGTACAATCAGCAGGTCTAATGTATGACCCCGAATGTGAGTTGGTTGAGAGACAACCTGCTTCAAACCACAAGACTCCAGCATATCACGAAGTTTTCTTGTACTTGGAGTAAGTGTGTCATCGAAGTGGAAGTTGAAATCTCCACAGATTATCACCTTACTGCATAGAAGGCTGACAGATTCGAGAAACCTTGAAAACTCCGTAAAGAAGAGTGAGGTGCTGATGCCCGGCCGTTGTGGCCTGTAGATAGTGATAAGCGGGATTTTTTTTTATTTTTATTTATTTATTTATTTATTTTTGACCAGAGCATGACACTGTTAACTCTAGGCATTCAAAGGATTCAAAGGAGTGAGATTTGGTACTGGTGACATGGTAGCGGTTTCGCAATATGACACAAAGTAATCCACCTTTCTTTCCTTTGCGAGGCAGCTTAACAATGTCTTTTAAGCGTAGTCTTTAACTCTGCATGTGCCACGTTCGCACGACTCCGACTCAGTCGACGGCGTGCCAACTTCGCATATTCTGCTCAACAAACAAAGCCGCCAAAACCGATCGATAAATCGGCTAATCACTGCTAATCCCGCGGCACAATGAAAGCGTTTCTCGTGCTTTTGTTACTCTCTCATACGGCTTGCATTCTTTGTGGTGATTACTATCAAACTGTGTTCCCAACTAGATTTGCTCGTACATTTTAAATTTCTGTCACGGTTTTATGTTCAAAAGTAATGCCTTTACAGTAATGTATCAAGTGGTCATTAACCCGTTCCTTCCGCAATTCTCTGAGTGCCTTTTAATGCCCCCAAACGAGATTCTTTTCGCCCGTCGACAGAGAGGCACACAGCTTGGTAATCCAGCTGTGTGAAGGCAGTCAAGCGGTTCATTGCGTCCCCCTTTCTACGGTCAACTACATGTGCCCATGAACAATGGAAATATCGATCGGGTGGGAGGTATGAATAGAGCGTGCGCTGATGAGCTCTCAGAATCTTTTGTTCTACACAAAACCAGGTACCTGAATGAGGTGACTGGGGTCAGCGAACCCGCATTTCTAACTGATCTCAGCCATGATCATTATGTACATGTTCGTACGAGTTTACAGCAGAACAAGCAAAAAACTAAATCAGGAAAAGGTACATAATACTGTAAAACCCCTTTTTTAAACAGCAGGAAAACAAATCCTGATAGAATAAACTCTGATCTTTTTATCAAACCCACTTTTCTGAGCATTTTAACACAAAGAAAGATGAATTTAGGCCACTGAAGCAGGCGCCCTTGTCTTCATTTTGGGAACCTGGTAAACCAGGTTCCCGTATATCAGTAGCTCCCACGGGAACCTGGTAAACCAGGTTCCCGTAAGGAACGGGTTAAAAGAAAAATTGAACATGAATTTGTCAAACAATTGTGACCCGCTACAACAAAATGATCCTAAAGTCGGGAGAGGTCGATTATTTGAAAATTGCATGGTATAATCCCCTAATCTTTCTGCTTTAAATTGATATATAACACATTTTATAAATATAATCGGCTGCGAAGATATCGATGTTTAAAAGAGAGCATGTCGAGACGTCTGGAAAATCACTGTTTCGAGAAAAGCGCCCGAAAAGTCTTCCTTTCGACGCAATCGCGATCAACACACGGAAGTCAGTTTTCACCTCTGGACAATAGAAGGTAAGCCCTAGCAACCCCCGAAGAGTTCATTCAAGCACATCAGCGTCGGCGGTCTCCTCACCAACCAATCAGTGACCAGGATGTGAGAAGCGGCTGAGCATAGCGCACCCCGCCCGCACGCACCAGTTGACTGGGCAGTGTGCGAGCTTCACGCTTCGGTTAGCAGCAAGCAGCAAACTGACCAATGAGATCACTCCGGTCGTTGTTAGGGGCGGAACCTATCTGTGGCGCTCAATCCAAATTTTCGAACCAGTTTCTGCTTCGTTGAAACGCCAAAAAACATGGCTCAGAAAAACGCTATTTTTTGGTCTTTCCTTTCACCATTTTGCTTCAAAATTTCGACAGATGATAGAAGACATGTAATACTCCAATAATATATCAAAATCAGAAAATCGTAAGTTTTGACCAATTTTAATGCTCTGACTTCAAACTCGATTTTCACGGCTTCGACCGTGCGCGACTTTAGGACCTTTTTGTTGTAGCGGGTCACAATTTATATCGAAACAAAGCTCTGCATTCCTCTTTAGCTTTGCTTGCTATTATGCCCATCTTAACAGAAATTTGTAGAAGTTATACAAATTGGAATAACAGAATTCTTTCTCAAAGCATGACTACCTTCCTGTCTCAGAATAACGTGGCACGCAGGGGGTTTCCACCGTGGCACATACATGTAAGGAGTTAAGCGTGTTTTGGATTTCAGCTGATGCGGCACCGTCAAGACTGTCGCCTCTGAGCCAAGCTTCAGTTATGGCCACAACATCCAGTTTCTCAGTTATAAAAAAAAAAAAAAAAAAAAAAAATCACATAGTGCTGTTGGTTTATTCACCATGGACTGTGCATTCCAATAGCCAACTCTGGTGAGGGGTTGCTTCTTCATTGAGATGGCAAGTTTTTGAGATCCTTTTCAGTGCAGGAGTTCTTTGTTCAATGATCTTTTTTGATTTTCGAGTTCGCCTGTTGCCTAAGAGGACAGGGATGGCTTTTTGTGTCTTCTGAAATGACCTGCGACCTCGTCGGGTGGGTTTGACCTGAGATATCCCAAGCTCCTTCACAGCATGATACACATCAAGTTGAAGTTCCCCTTTCTTGACCTGCCCACCTATGTGTTTCAGTTCTTTCGAACTGTAACATGTTGGGTCCTGCATAGTCCTGACTGCCATAATGATCGCGAGAAATAAGCCTACACAGGCAAGGCGCAGCACAAAATTCTCCATTTTGCCACACAGATAATGCTCACTTGTGTGACATAGCTGTTGACGGTGTCTGTCTTTCTTCTTCTTCCCAACATTGGCCAGATTCACTGTGTAGGTGTGAGCTAACGAGAGGTGTATGAGAGGGCAAGCTCAGCATCTATAAAGCAATAGATTAAGTGCGGTCAGGTTCGGCATTCTGAATGGGCAGGCAAACACACAAAAGAGCTTGTTGCACCGTGCAGACAATGGGTCCACAGCAAAGCTATTGATGACCGGTGAACCTTCCACGCCTGTAGTAACATGGAGGTTGAGAAGGCATCTCAGTGTATACTTGCACACAAAACTTTCACTTGAAGTTGCTGGTCAACCTCCTCCACCGAGGACTCCAAAATTGTCCTGCAATATCCAGGGTGCTATAGCAACACTCTGTTATCAAAATATAACAGAGAACCTTCCAAAGACACAGTCAATGTTCCACTGAAGGGAGAGCAAATATTGAGTGCAACAGCTATTCTGCGCCACATCATGTTATATAAATATTAAATGTTATGTTCTGTAGATGCGTTAAATTTATAATTTAGACTCTCGACAACCAAAACACGGTTATGATAAGAAGAGTTTAGACTAGTGAGAGAAATATACCCAGTATTATATTCATATTCAATCCTTTTTATGAAATAGAGAATAAGTTGGTGAAGTGACAAGACATAGAAATTTCTATGAACAGAGATGAAAGAGGAACGAGATATAAATGGTTTTACAGGACCGTGACTTATGATAACGATTTGAGTTGAGATATGAATAGAGTAGTTGTGCTCATCACCACCTGTCCATTCAAGCATCACGTGGATTCTTTCTTCTTCTTTAAATAGATACGCCCCCCCCCTCTCCGGGAGGGTCGCTTATATATCGTCGCTGGGGCGATAAGACCTCGTATTTACAAAATGTCAAATGTTCAAGAGAGCCAAAAACATGGCGGCCAAAGCACTGTGGCGAGATATATTATAGAAGAGTTTGTTCGCAAAAACCGATAAGTCTATATTTTCCAAATGGAGATATTTGCGATTAAAGGTCAAGAAATACAAAGAGAATAATAGGAAAATTTTTGCTTCTTTTGACCATAACTTCAAAAAATATGCCTTTATATGTAGTGACCAATATATCATTTAAAAGGTATTTTTGAGCTTTATGACAGAGACCGTACTTCAAAATCTTCAAAAATGGACTTATCGGTTTTTGCAAACAAACTCTTCATATATATATATATATATATATATATACCTACAAAGGGGATATAACTATGAAAGGTATAAAAGCTGACATGACAAGCGATCTTGTCAAAAAAAAAGGTTGCTCACTTCGCAGTAGTCGTAATACCAAAAATTACTCTCTTGAAATTCCACATTGGAGTTAGCCATAATTATAGTAGACTGGCTGTGAGTTAAAGTCACATTAATCAGCCGTTATGTAGAGTTTATGAAAAATGCGAAATTTATACTGCCATACGAAGAGCCAGGGTGAGGTGGAATATCTAATAATGTCACTTTTGAATACGGATATCACTTCTACAACTTCTGCAACTTCCTGGTACCTCATGAAATTTTCCACAGTCGGGGTATGGGGATTCAGTACAAGCACAAAATATGAGCAGCTGGACGTCGCATCAGTGAAATTTGTAGAAAATAGAATCTATGAATCTAAAAGGTCGGATACATCCATGTGTTTGCTGACTGGACAGGAAGGTTACAACATGGTTTATGAGTTTAGACCGATTTTTTGTGATATCATAGGGGGGTGGTGGAGGAAGAACTACCTACTGACACCTTCAGTTTTGTTTTCACTCTCCAGGGGGAGAGAGAAAAAATGAAGATTTCAATGGATATCCGATACGGATAGGGATAGCCTGGTGGTACTGCCGTTTCCCTGAAAGTGCAGGTTCGCGATTCCAAATGCTTTTTTTTTTTTTTTTCCTGAAATGTTTGGTGAAAAAGTCGATCGGCATTTATGATGCTAAAAAAAGAAATGTAGGCCTACGTGTTTTAATAGAGGAAAACATATTGAAGAAAACTCATACCGAATGTCTTCTCCTTTGTGCTTACTAATCCCTTGCTTTCGTTTGATATACCTTGCCCACCTTGGACTATTTTAACAGCGGAATTTCGGAACTCTGGTTCAGGTTCATTGTGTCACTGCCATCAACAAGAGATGGCCTTGCGGTAGTGTCGCTTGGAAACAGTAGAAGACAGGATCGATTCCCCCCTGGTTCTTCTTTTTAAGAATTATTAATTTTGTTTAATTATGTATTATATTTTAATTATGTAGATCAGTAGATGCAATCTCAAACTATTTGATCTTACGCAGGGAGATAATTGAAGAAAACTCATAGGCCATAAAATTCAACCCTGAGCTTAGCATTGTTTTTCTTTTTTTCTACTCCTTTCAAAGCTATCTTCTTACGCGATAATATTGATTGGATTTAAAGAACACTTCCATGGTATCAAAATGTGTTCATTGCCATCATAGTGGTGAAATGATACTTGGCCCCTTCAAATGGCAGGAGGGAATGATGTGACATTAAATATCATATGATTGGTATAACTACTAGGCAGGGGATATAGAATTACATGTATGATAGATATAGATTCTAACGAATAATAAGTAAATACATTAATGGTTTAGCTCTATCATTGTTTTCTTCAAAAGCATGACCGTCTTTGTGTTATACGAGCCAAAGTGAAGTTGCTTGGATTTATTTTTTTTCCTGGGAAAGCAGTGCTCAAATCTGTCTCTTTGTAGCTTAATAATGATTCACAGCTAAATATCATTTCTATTTTTTATTTTAAGGGGGAAATAACTTGCAGTATAAACATGCCGCCTGTATACATGGTAATAACTTGAATAACACGTGCACCATGCCTCATTTATGTTACAACAATATCTTGTTTGGATATCACGTTCAGATATTGACTTACCAGCTTCCGAAATTAGTTAGAAAGCGATCAGCCACACAGGTCTGGGCATATATATTTTTTTTTCGGCATTCGTCGATTCCTCTTATGAGGTGTAGAAAAGTTCACAATTTGACCTTGTGGCTGATCTGTTTCCAGCTTATCTCGGAAGTTGCACGTCGATTTCAAGGAAATTCCACATATCATCATTGGAACATACATTAGACATGGTGAAAGTGTTATTTTAAAAGTAAAAACAGACATGCAAATGACATGTCAATTGGGCATGTTATGTCCTCTTGAAATCGTGTAACCTTGATCTTGTCCTCATTGTAGCTTTGTTGTTTTTTTTTTCCTACAATGAAACTTGGAATTAACAAGCCACATTTAGTTTGAAATTCAAAACTTAACGAAAAAAGAATAGTGTTTTAAAACACAAAAACAACACTGAATGTCATACATAGATAAGCGTTATCCTTAACGTGTTTAAGAGCATCTTGCTTCAAAGGAAAAGACATCTAATATCATTGATGATTTATGGAAACATTATGAATAAGTATAACACTTCTCATAAATAACAAATGCCAGGTAACATCTCTGTCAGTTTAAATACAATAAATTTTGCGGAAGAAGGACTGCCACTATAAGCGTGTGGCACACTCTTAAGCAGCTAGTTGATCGCGCACAGCCCTCGCGCCAGTGTAAACGCCCCGCTGACAGTGCAGCCACCGCTGGTAACCCTTCGTCTGCTTTCGCTCAGCACTTAATAACTAGTCGCGCATGCGCTGAGCATTTCACCTCGTCACAGTTTCGCATAGTCAGTAGAGCCCGGAGCGACGCCCACCTGCGTATGCTTGAGGCTACATTCATTCAGCTGACCAGTCCTATTTTATGCAGGCAAAAGGAGTTTGTACGCACATTGGCACTCTTTTGATCCTACTCATGTTTACTTTAGCCAATCATCGTACGCACTGTTTCGCTTTAATGGTTTGCTCGTTTTGCTTATTGTTATGTTCGCGCTTCCTGTTTCATACGTGCGTTTTCTACTCCGAAGAGTGCACGTCGAAAACGTTCAGTAGCAGTATGTATTTGTTTAACGCAATTTTGAAGTTTTGTACCACCAAGCATCTCTTTCATCTTACTGAAATACTTTCTGTTTTCCGTCTTTTCCCTACTGGCACACAACTTAACCATCTGGACTTTGTATGGCCTGTATGTGTATCCTCTTTCCAAATTGTGAAGTTTGTGGGGTTAGTGTGTGTCTGCTGGTAGTCCGTGATAGGTGATACATGATTGCTTTTCAACCTGGCACTTGTTTTTTCCTGACGAAGATTCTGCTATGACCAAAAGCGCAGGCCAGTCTTCACTATATTTGACTTCATACACTCACTACACTGAAAATCTTCAACTAGTCTTTTTATCTGTCTTTTCTTCCTTTCAAAGTAAATATTGATCGCCGAAAAATTTTGGAACACTTTTTTTGCCTTTCTCTATTAAATCAAAGGAGCGTTAACAGGGAATAAAACTGTCCTCAGTACTTATACACGATGCACTATTTTGCAGACGAAGTGCAAACTGGGACGATTACGGGTTGAACAGAAAAGTTGTCTGTTCGGAGGAAGTTTTTGTTTTGTCTACCATCGCTTTTACATCGCTGTTACGAGCTCCGAGGCACAGTGGGCCAGAATGAGCTCAAAGTGCGCCAAAATTATATTCCGTGGTTTCTTTTTACCCAAATTTGATGTCTAAGGGTAATTGGGGGGCGTAGAATTGATTGAACATAATTTCAAACTCATATGACCTCACTGTGATGCTGTTTTTTAATTGGCTACCAAAAATCTGTCTGTAAATGACGAATAAAGCAATGCAAATCTTAGGCTGTTATTTTTTTTCTCTCTTTTTTTTTTATTTCCTCAAAATGTCAAAAATTTAAAAAATCCCAAGTGCCCAAAGTGACTTTTGGCGCACTTTGGTATCTCTCTGGCCCACTGTGCGCCGTTTCTTCTCTTCTTCGCGTTCTCGCGGCTATACCGTTTGCAATGTGCGCACTGTATTGTTTTGCATCGTTTGTTCTTATATCAAAATACAATTGAGTACTCGTCCCTTTTTGAGAGGAACAATGATAGAATAGTTTAAAAAATGGTCTTAACTAGGTGTTAAGATGTGAGAGGAAATCGGTGGTTATAATCCACTCGAAGAGAATTTTCACAATTTTGCATACAAAACAATGGGAAATTATGTACTGTTGTATCATAAGCTTCCTTTACTTTGTGGTTTGTGATCGTGATTGGTCTATTTCATGGAAAATTTTCACGGCAATGTGGCAATGATCATCAGCTTGTATGAAGTTGATTTTTAATTAACATCGTTCTTGTTATGGCGTTCATTACTTAAGGAATAACATCATTATCATTACCAACACTGTTAACACTAAGTGAAAAATTATCAACGGTAATTATTCCATGTCCTTATCACTAAGGGAGTATGAGATAGGAGACAAAAACTTATTTTCCCTTTTCATGGATAATTCATTCTTCTTCTTCTTTTTTTTTTTGTATATTACCCGGTAATATTTCCTTTCACATATTTGATTTTTTTTTTTTTGGCAGACTAAAATGGAGAGTAATGAACTTCCTTTGTTGTATCTTGTCCATATATTTTGATTTCCTATCCTTAGTTTGCATCGGTATTCCACATAAAACGAATCATAGTATAAGGTTCCGGCATTATGCATACAGGTTTTTTTAGCCATACGTTTAATACATATACAACGTATAATGCATCTGTTTGCTGATACAACACTACTTTGTGTCGCTGAGCATTGCAATACACGTGTATTTTCCTTTCCCATTGAGAACAAGAGGTGGCGTGATCTTCAGACTACGCCAATTTAGGGTTCACACACATAAATAATTCCCCATCGGGATGTGTGTTAAAAATCAAATTTTATAAAATTCTGTAAAATAGCTGGGAGAAATGAGGTATTTCAGCTTCACTAACCTGGATAAGTGAGATATACCCTTTCATCTATCAAATTTTCAGGGTGGAATCTTCCGCTCAAATTCTGTCCAAAGCCAGACTACGAGTTCTTGTCACTCAAAAAATCACCTATTTTCCGTACACGTACCTAATGAATTATAGTCCCCTCAAATTCCATTAGAACAGTTTTCATCTTCCAACCAAAATGCAGTTTGTAGAGGAATTCATACTCAATATCTACAGCTATTCAGTTTTTCGCCAACCTACATCATTGATTTTCAATTGATGTTTTTTTTCTTCATTTATTTTGGTATCTTTGGTACGAATTTGTGAAGGGGTCTGGGACATTCAATTGTATTTACGGTTGTGAGCCCTATAACTTCGGAATCAGGGCTATTTATATGTATCTATGTTCGTGTTAAAAGTTCAAATATATTTTCATTTCCCTCAAATAAAGAGAAAAAATTATATACCATGTATAAGCAGTGAAAATCAGATCACACAAACGTAGATTAACAAAGTGCATCATTATGATAATCAGACTGATAATGAGCAAAAAAAAAAAATGATGGAAACATAATTCTATTTTTTTATTCAAGTATTATACATAATTGCGCATAGAACATTTAGGTAGGGATGGAAATGGAAATGGTACCTCCCACTTGAAAGCAAAGCTTGTATTTTATGGGACCCTCAGAAAATGCATAAATGAAATGAAACAATGAAACAAATATAAAACAAAATCAAAGGAAATAATGTCAACTGTTATGAAATCAAATTTGGAAGACGAAAAAGAAAAGGAAATGGTGAAAAGAACAAAAAGAAAATGAAAATTAAACACGTGTCATCGGCGACACAAGCCAAATGAATCATGTGCAACGTAGGCGAATATAATAGAGGGGGTCGGGGCATTGCAGTAGTGCTAACCCACACTTTTGTCAAAATTGAGATACATGCATTTTCATAATCATTATCCTTCGCTCTAACCTCCGTGAAAATATCATATTTGACTTCAACCAATAAGATGGTAAAAATGAATGCATTCATGTTTTATTAATGTACATTCAACAGCGATTATCTGAAAATGACTATTGCGTGGGTGAGTACTATATTGCACCGCCCCCCCCCCCCCCATATTTCAAAGAATTACTCTGTACATGTACCGGTAAGAATGCAAAAGAACGGACATAAAACAGTGAGAAAATAGACACAATGATATATCATATGGTACAATAAGAGGAACATCTGAGGAGAAATCGTATGCAACCCATTATTTTTCTCTCATTAAAAAAAAAAAAGATATACATAATTGTTTCATGTTTAACAAATGATGACTTTTGTCGTATAATAACTATAAGATTTAAACAAAATGTTTACCTGTGGTATTCTTGAAAGAATTCAAAGTTTTAGCTGTTATTATAAATATTCAATTGTTTATAAGTAAGTTCTCATACATGTCCCGTCATAAATGAATGTGTTCTGAGCAAGTACAGTTCTACAAAATGACAAATATAATTCACACGATAGTCTAGCTGGATAATATTTCTAATGGAGTAATTTCTTCGAAATACAGTATCAAATATATTTGGAAGATACTTTTTATCATACGTATACATAAATTGTCCTAAATTACACCAAAACAAAACTTTATTTTTCAATATTTATGTTAAAAAAATAACGGGTCGATATGAGACAAAAATGCAGTATGGCATGTGATACGGAGGATTTTTTTTTTGTTTTGTTTTTTAATCGAAGTAATTTATCTAAGAAGAGTAAATAATATGTTGGAACATTATACTGGACGATTATGCAAATAAGTTCTCATCATATTCATAATACTTAGCACTTGCATCATTTGAAAATGGAAAATGTTGATAAAACTGGATTCCTCTGCATAGACATCCTTAGAAAAGTTGTTTTAAGTGTTTTAGGGTTTATTTCTAAGTTAGCAGGATAAACCACACAACATTAATTAAAAGGATATGCTTAATTAGGCTAATACTGATAAATGTCATTTGAAACAATAATTAACTTCAAAAGGAACCTCGCACATGAATCTACAAAAATAAACCATCCTCCAAACAAGCTATCCACGACAGTCGTCTCATAGGTCTTCACTGTAGTTATGCCAACTGGAGTCTTTTACAAATACGTAATAAACACAATTGTTTTTCTTAATTTATAATGCATATATAATTATATGAAGAGTTTCTTCGCAAAAACGGATGAGTCCATTTTTGAAGATTTTGAAGTACTGTCTTTGTCATGAAGTCCAATATAATACCTCTTAAATGACATATTGTTCACTACATATAAAGGTACATTTTTGAAGTTATGGTCAAAAGAAAAAAAAATCGTATTATTCTCTTTATTTTTCTTGACCTTTAATCGCAAATATCTCCATTTGGCAAATATGGACTTATCGGTTTTTGCGAACAAAGTCTTCATATATATATATATATATATTATAACCTTTACGAGACTAAAATAGAGAAGTTGTGTGTAAACTATCCCATTGTGGTAATTTGTATGTATAAAACATCATTTCTGGATTCCTCGTCATGGATATCCCTTTAAATAAGTTGTTTTTTTTTTCATGTAATGTGACTTCACGGATTGAAAGCCCTTATATATTACCCATTGTACATATTTCATGCTAATGACGTGGAGATGCTAGTTAAGCTGATTAAGAGTGATTTTGACCTAAGTTTCCAATGTGACAATCAAGCTACATTTACTTCCAACGCCCTTCTAGAACTTCAAATCTGACTTGGTCTATGGGACAACTTGCTGGACTATTACTCGGTTCACCGATAAGGTATATTGAAATAAAACAGGAAACGGGAATACTCATATTCGACACCGAGAAAAAGAAAACAATTGGAAAGTATGTTGTCAGGAAAGTGCTAACCAGACCGCCCCAGGCACACACCCCCTCACCCCACACCTCTATAAAAAGAAAAAAAAAATATATATATATGTATATAATATAATATATATATATATATATATATATATATATATATATATATATACATATATATACATATATAGTGTATTCACACTGAATGCAAATAATGAAGGCCACACACTGGTATATATATTCCTCTCGGAACAAACTTGGTGAGAAGACAGAATTACTATCGGTGTCCATAATATCATATTATAATGGTTAAACAATATGAAGAATTTTCAAACCAACCCACGGACCCGTACAACTCGAAAACGTGTCTCAGAAAGAATTTAATTTGGATAGCTTAAGACAACTACCAGTAATTGGATATGTAGTTATCACCTGACAGAGAATCTTGCCAGAAAAAAAAGGGGTTAAAAGCTTCGGGACAACCCAACCCCCCCCCCTCTCCCTTTACAAATTAATACAAACACACATACACACACAGATACAAACACACACACACACACACACACACACACATATATATATATGAAGAGTTTGTTTGCAAAAACCGATAAGTCCATATTTGCCAAATGGAGATATTTGCGATTAAAGTTCAAGAAAAATAAAGATAATAATAACAAAATTTTTGCTTCTTTTGACCATAACTTCAAAAATATACCTTTATATGTAGTGACCAATATATCATTTAAAAGATACTATTTTGTACTTTATGACAGACACCGTACTTCAAAATCTTCAAAAATGGACTTATCGGTTTTTGCGAACAAACTCTTCATATATATGTGACCTTGCATCACAAAATGCACAGAAAGTCGCCAGACATAACATTTTAGTCAAGACCGCAATCTAAATGAGCAGACTTTATGCTTTAAAATGATGTATAACTTAAATCAAATGGACTCTCCTAACCTATCTAAGTATTGGAAAGACAACACACACTCAGGAAAAGTGTGAGCTCAGAAAAGAGGCTCTGAAGTGCAGTGTCTATTCAAGCGCTAAATCTTTACCAAGTCGCGATGGCTGTGCAATGAATGGGACAAAAATCAGGATGTAAACCATCAGAGTAACAACAGTGAAGGGATTATCAGATTAAACTGAGATTGAGCGTGCCTCATTAACACATTCTGTTCATAAGTGATGCTAACCATCAAAGCAGTAGGATTATCCTTTCAAAAGTTATTAGAGTTGAAGGTGAAGAAAGTGTACAAGGTTTTTAAGAAATGAAAAGGGGACCCCAAAAACACACCTTATCACACTATTCTACCAAAAATGATCACGATGAATTACTAAAAAAACACCCTTTCCTGCCCGTTTTATGATCCCAAATTTTAGCATAATGTAGAAGAAGACTTTCTCTTTCAGAAAATATGAAAAAAGTCAAGATCGGTTAGGTTGACCCATTTCACCTATTTTCAGTCCTCGCACAAAATCAGTGTCTGCGACTTTTTGTACGTTTTGTGGTGCACGGTCACATTTTATATGCCCCCCAAAAAACAAACAAAGACAGCGGTGGTTTGCCCCAATTGGTAGCTTTGCTGTCATCATGATAATGAAGCTGTAGATTGACTCTATGAGTTAAACACAGTTCATGAAAAAATGCGACATTTACAACGCCGCACGAAGAATCAGGGTGAGGTCGAAGATCTGATAATGTTCTTAATACGGATATACTATTCTTTATGCTCTATGGCTTCTTGGTACCTCAGGAAATTTTCCGCAATCGGGTTATGGAGATTCAGTGCATGCACAAAAATATGAGTAGGAGACATCGGTGAAATTTGATTTGATTTGATTTGATTTGATTTGATTTATTCACAAAATGCATATACATACATTATTCACAAATATGCACATAGTTTGTACATGAAACATATTACACATTTTGTCTGGATCGTCATAAGCTATGAAAAGCTTGACTGGGACGCCCAGTATGGATAACGTACACATATTATGTACATAACATCATAAAAAAAAAAAAATGTATTATGCGCGTTCAATTTGTTCATAGATAGGAAGATGAAAGAAAGAGAGAATAGGAAAGAAAAGTGAGAGGAAAAGGTAAGGAGAGGGATACTCTACATCATGGTAGTTAAAAGTATACAAGATTGACAATTCTGGTAACAACTAACATAGAAAGACTCGCTGCTATTATGTACGTAGTGTACGTATGACAAAATAAACCTGTGAACCTGGGGTAAGACAGCAGGCAAGAACCATGCAGATAGTATTGTTTAAACATATTTGCAAAGAAGGGTATTCTTTACTAGTCTTCTAAAAGTATGCTTTGATTGGCACCGTCGTACTTCTTGAGAAAGAGAATTCCAGATGTCAGGACCGGCATGTCGTATGGATCGATGGGCAAGGGCAGTTTTTGGATTTTCTAGGTGCGCGTTTGTCGAGGTTCTGGTTGAATAACTATGAATAGCCGAATTAAAACGAAACATGTTTAACAGGTTGGTGGGAAGTTCTTGCGAATGGAATCTATACATAAAGACAGCACTTTGGAGATAATGAATGACGTAAATGGAAAGTGTCCGCAATTGAAAAAACAATGGGTTTGCATGAGACCTGTAATCCGAGTTCGTGCAAATACGAACAGCTTTTTTCTGGAGGAGAAACAGTGAGTTGAGTTTAGTCTTCTGGCAAGCCCAAACGATATTGTAGTAAGAAATATAAGGCAGGATAATGGAATTATAAATGGTGAACAACGTAGAGCTTGATATGTATGGTGTGAGTTTGTACAATATTCCAACCCCGCGCGCTACAGAAGTCACAACATTGGCAATATGCAGATTCCAGTTCAACTTGTCATCTATAGTAATGCCTAAAAACTTCGTACTTTCTTTCTGTTCAATTTTCATGTCATCTATAATAATTCGCAAAATTCGCAAAATTCGCAAAAAGAGAAGGAAAAAAAAAGATATAGGGAGATAGATTTACGAAAATTACTCATACCTAATACTTTTCTTTTCTGTGCTTTACTGATCTTCTGATTTTCTCTGTCCGCCTTCAGATTCGATCCCCGCTGTGTGTGTGTGTGTGTGTGTGTGTGTTTTAAGTGATTTGTTGAAAGGTAGTTCAGCAGTTGCAATGTTGCAATTCGTACACAGGGAGAGAATTGACGAAAACTCATACGCCATATATTCACCCCTGTGTTAAATATTCAATTCCTTTCAAAGCTACAATCTTCTTAGCGCAATAATAGTGGTTGACACTTCCATGGTATCAATATGTTTTCATATCCTGCATTAGGCACCACAGAAAAACCTGATAGAGAGATATCTTCGTCGTGACGATGTCGTATCGTGCATGTTTGATGATTTGCATATGAGCAGGCGTCACGTGCATATGAATAAGCAACCGTGCATATGAATACACGTACTTTCTATTCATACCTTTGTTTATTCGTCCCGACGATAAGCGACGATAGAGAAAGGATTCCCTTTCACTAATCGTCGCTCTTCGTCCCGACTTACTAGCTATTTTCAGTTCGGCTTCTATTGTGCCTTGCGTTTCTTTTGTTAAAAACGTCGCATATCGTTCCCGACGAATCATTGTTCAACCGTCGGGAGACGTTCTGACTATATGGCTTCGTTTCAATGCCGTTCGTGTTCAAGTTTATGTTTTGTTCAGCTTTACTTGTCACAGCATAAAGCCTGTTATCCGTGTGATCTAAAACGTCGCATATCGTCCCGACGAATTACCATTACTGTACCACCGAAATTCCGTCTCTGTTCCATCGTCGAGCAACGTCCAAAACGCGTGGCTACAGCTAATCCGCTGGGTGATATGATTCGCAATGCCGAGTACGATAATGAATGGGAAGTTTTGTGTTTTCACGAGAAAAAAAAAGTATTCTCGCTGCTATAGATAATTGTGAATAACAGGCTGACTTTCCGTCTTTTGTGCAAATGGTAGTTACGGCGATGTGAAAGGAGACTTGACCGCAGTCGATAGACATTGAATTTGTATTATCTTGTCTTTACGCGTAGGAAACACGGCGGAGAGATTTTGTCCGGTTTACAAACGAAAACTTGACCATCGTTGCAAAACTTATTTGATGGTCGCCGTTCGTTGTCAAACTCCGACAACTTCTGTCATATTTTTTTGCTGTAGAATACATTGATTTTTTTTTTTTTTTTGTTATTTGACACAACATTGAATCAAATATTTGTATTTTAACAACGTGTTTACCTATTAATTCTGTTGCGGCATTTACTTCAACTGGTCGTCGGCCTTCGCGTGGTTGTAATCATTGTTAACATTTATGTCGTCTTGTAAAATTTTAGAGCGGGCGGAGAGATTCTGTCCAGCGTTCAAACGGGAATTCGACTGCAGAACTTGTTTTAGCTGTCAATCCCTGCTGACTGTTCTCATTGTTTGTTATGCTAAAAAAGGGATATTGATTTCATGTTGTCAACATACCAAAAATGTCAGCTGCATTCGCCTTTTAACCTTACTGTAAAGGCGGATTTTTTTTTCACCCACTTTGCGCAACCAGAAACTAGCGCAAAAAGAAAATTATGCGAATGTTTTCACTTGCCATTATGTTTCAGGAGATGATGTCTGGGTTTCGGTAAAATACGAAACTCTCTTTCACGGCCAAGTGCGAAGAATTGGTCACTAAGATGGTTGATGGTAGCTACGACGACTTGTAAGGAAACTTGACTGTTATCGAATTAATTGTTAAGCTTCAGGTGGAGAGATTTTGTCCGACTTCCAAACGGGAACTAGACTAACATTCTTATACTTATTTCAGCTGGTTGTCTTTCTTTGTTAAACTCCGTTGACTTCTGTCATTTTTGTAGCTGCATAGAATACATTGATTTCTGTGTTCTTTGACACATCATTGAATCAAATCTTTGTATTTTAATACCAGGTTTACCTTTTTATTTTGTTGCGGCATTTACTGCAACTGGTCGTCGGCCTTCGTCATGGTTGCAATATAATTGTTAAAATTTATGTCGTCCTGTAAAATTTTAGAGCGGGAGGAGAGATTCCGTCCAGTTTTCGAACGGGAATTCGACTGAAGAACTTGTTTCAGCTGTCCATCCCGCTTTTGTCGATCCCTGTTAACTGTTCTTATTGTTTGTTATTCTTAGAGAAAGAAACAAAACAAAGAAAAAATTGATTTCATGTTGTCAACATACCATAGAATGTCATCTGCGTTCGCCTTTTAACTTTACTGTAAAGGCGGATTTTTTTTTTTCGCCCACTTTCCGCAACCAGAAACTAGCACCAAAGGAACATTATGCAAATGTTTTCACTTGCCATTATGTTTCGGGAGATGATGTCTTCGGGAACACACACACACACATACAAAATAAACCACACACACACACACACACACACACACACACGGAACTCTTTTTTTCACGGCTGAGTGCGAAGAATTGGTCGCTATTAGCCCCTTTTACACTTTCACGGATTGCATCACGGATGACCACGGATCGTCGGTCAGGGATCATCCGTACTATTTCCGGCATGACCGTGTTGACTTCGTGAAGTCATCCGACATTATCCTTGATCATCCGGCATGTCCGCCGAAAAAAAAAAATGAGCTTGCTTAATTTTTCATCCCGGACATCACGGATGGAAATCAATACAAACTCTTCCTTGTCGATACCGTCTACTCCGTGTTGCATCCGTATTCCTTCCTTGTAGGCACCGGCTACTCCGTGATGCCTCCGTGAAGACATCGGAACGTCCGTATTAGCATCGACTCCATCCGGGATGAGAAATTCGTGAATATTTTGCCAATACAAGCTCAGAAAGTCAATGAAATTTGCTCACATCTTCACCCATCAGTACAGCCAATCGACTCCTCTAGTAGGTTTATATTGCATGAGAATCTTCAAGTGACCCACACACATCTTCTTGCTGTTTTTTTTTTGTTTTTTTTTTTTGGGGGGGGGGGTTGATTTGTCTTAGTTTGTTTTGCTTTTTATGTTGTTATGTTCCCGCAAAATGAGATTTTACAACAAAGAGATATGCCTTTATGATGTCGACAAGCAGATGCGTATGTAATCTGCTGTAGATTTTCTGGTGTGCTTGTTACATATTACTTAGCTCTGGAAGCATGTCGCCCAAGAATGATAAAGTATCAAAAGAAAAAGCAAATGTAATGTGTCAACTTTTTGGGGATATCCGCGTAAACACCGCGAAGGGACCCAGTTGCATCCGTGCTCTTCCTTGATATCCGTGTTAGCTCCGTATCGTTTCCGTTGTGGTCCGCGTTCATTCCTTGTCTGTCCGTGTAGGCACCGTACTTGTCCTTGTAGCTTCCGTACTTGTCCGTGTAGACAACCAGTTGGGACTGTATTCACACCGGCATTGAAAGGAAAATCGATATTTTGCATGCCGGAACACCACGGATGACGATCCGTGGTCATCCGTGAAGCAATCCGTGAAAGTGTAAAAAGGGGCTTGTGATGATATTAACAGATGGTAGCAACGAGTTGTAAGGAAACTTGACTGTTAGTGGTATAATATTGTTTGGCATCAGGTGGTGAGATTTTGTCCGACTTCCAAACGGGAACTAGACTAACATTCTAATACTTATTTCAGCTGGTCGTCGTTCTTTGTCAAACTCCGTTAACTTCTGTCATTTCTGTTGCTGTAGAATACATTGATATTTGTGTTCTTTGACACACCATTGAATCAAATCTTTGTATTTTAACACCGGGTTTGCCTTTTTATTCTGTTGCGGCATTTACTTCAACTGGTCGTCGGCCTTCGTGATGGTTGTAATATAATTGCCAAAATCTATGTCGTCCTGTAATACTTAAGAGCTGGAGGAGAGATTCTGTCCAGCTTTCAAACGGGAATTCGACTGCAGAACTTGTTTCAGCTGTCCTTTTCCGGCTGAGTGCGAAGAAATGGTCGCCAAGAAAGTTGATGGTGGGGTAGCTACGACGAGTTGTAAAGAAACTTGACTGTTATTGATATGACAATATATTGTTAAGCTTCAGGTGGAGAGATTTCTCCGATTTCCAATGGTTTGTTTCATTTAACATATTACAGATATTTTCTTTCAGTTACATGCATTCTTTCAAACGTTGGGGTAAGTTTACAATTATGAATGAGTATCTTATGCTTTGAATTGCACCATGTGCCCATTTCTATGCAAGAGCCAAATTTTCCTTTTCTTGAACTTGTTGGACACCTCAGTGTCTATATAGAATAGTTATTTCAGGCTAGAGAGGCGCATCAATTTTGAACTTTGTGTTTGAAAGGCTATTGTCATCTTAAAGACGACTTATAATGTCGCTCAAATCGACTGAATGGAGCAAGCCCTCTTACGATGCATGCTCGGATCTACAAAGACTTTATGGTCTAGTGCTCCGACATACCCAACAAAGAGACGGGACGAAAAGCATCGGTGTCTGTTTTCTCTGTTCTGTCCTCACCCTTTCCTCTATTCTTCTATCATCCCTCCTCTTCCATGATATCCCCGCCTATCATATAGGCTAACACTAGAGGCGCCTGCCCGCGGGAAAGACCGAGACTTCACCGGCGTCGGCGGGCGGGTCCTCTACCTGCTTGCCGACGGGAACGGCGTAACCCTGCGTGTCGGTGCAGGAGTATAGGCAGACGATATCTTTTCTTAAAACGTGTCCCCTTTCTTTCTCTGTAAATATCTCGTTTGTAAATATATATATATATATATATATATACATATATATATATATATATATATATATATATATATATATACATATATATATATATATATATACATATATATATATATATATATATATATATATATATATATATATATTGTTATTATTATTATTATTATTATTATTATTATTATTATTATTATTATTATTAGATTTTGTAAATAATTAGAAGTATAGTGTAGGTTTTTATAATTGAATTTAGGTGTATATTTAAATTGAATATATTTTTGGAGTAAATTGCCCACCCGGCACACCCGGCACACCCGGCAGAGAGCTCCACAAAACTAAAAGAACAACATCAGCATTGGTGGTACACAGGATGTGGTTGCTTAGGCGACGCTTTCTATTGTGGGGATGGGGATGATGATGTAGGCTACGCTTTCTATTGTCCGGATGGGGATGAAGAAGGTTCTTTTATAACGTGAAACGTTCAGCGTAGCAAACTTAATCTCCTGAAAGTAGATAGCGGGAGTCCATTCAAAAAGAAACTGCCGCGTACTGTTGACGTGCTTGTACATTATACGAAAAAGCTATTCTTGCTTGTTGTGATGACTACACGCTGGCACAGCGGTATTCACACTGTTGCTGATCACTTGATGATCTGACAATTAACCTACATGTTGCATAATATTTTAAATGGGCCATTGGAAGTTTGACGGAAATTTGTATACATTGCTAACCATTCTCCTTTCGTCCGTGTATATGAATTCGTCAACATAGAATGAAATTTGAAGATTTGGCGCCTAATATATTTGAACCGAATTTTTGAATATGCTTCAGGTTCTCTTCCTGCAGATGTTAATCCCACAATGTCGATCAAATTATAAGACAGTTAATCTTTCTGAAGCGGTGGACACACAAAATTGCCATGTCAGTGATCATCCTAAGAATGATGTGTAAAGAAGACGAAGTTTAACCTTGCCTTTGGTTTTGTATTGTTTTACCGCTTAAGTTGCAACATGCGAACACAAGGTTTTACTGTAAAACGAGGAATAATTGCGTGCATGATAATTTTGCAAATTTCCCGAGAACCAAGAGATTAGCATGCAAGTGGAAGTTCTTGCCTACACTATATGCATTGAATGCCAGCGACAATAAGCATAATTATTATTTATGCCACGGATACTTTAATGATATTAAGAATCGCAAATCTTCAGTATTGCAGGGATGAACCATAAAAATCAAGCATAATCATGACTGTTTTATGCCAAATAACATTGTTTTTTTTTCTTCTTTTTTTTTGTTTGGGTGTTTTTTGGTTTTCCTCTTCTTTTTTTTTTTGGGGGGGGGGGCGAGGGCGCCGTGGCACGGTGGATATTTAAGCTTCACGACTCCCAGTCGAAGGACGCGAGTTCAATTCCCTCCCCGCAGCGGTTACGTCCTATTCCGTCCTATAGCAACTCTTTTTACGATAATAATGTCAGGCGGGCCCTCTGATAGCTAGAGCACTGATAGCATTGAAGAGGCTACTCTAAATAGAGAAGACTTTTTTTTTTGCAATTATCATCATTGTTATCGTTATTGTTATTATTATGATTATTGCGGGTTTTTTTTTTTTTTTTTTTTTTTTTTTTTTTTGGGGGGGGGGGAGGGTACTATTGCTACAATATCATGAGTCTTGCATGAATGCGGTTAGGATATGTTCTACCTCCTATCTCTTTGTAACATTCATCTATCATCTTCACAACAAATTTCAAGACATCATTATGTTTGTGTCATGTACTGTAAAAGTGGATATTTTCGCGCGACTAATTTTTCGCGTTTGGCCGGGTAAGAAGAGATTCGCGTGTTTTTAATTCCGCGGAATAAAGACATCACGCACAGGAACATACAGCAAGCAAAAAATATTCACGTGCTTTTATTTTCACGCTAGTTTCTGGTTGCGCGAAATTCGCGAAAATTTCAACACCGCGAAAATTTCCACTTTTACAGGTAGTAACTAGTTAGTAGGGATATTCATTTCACTTTGAAATACTGCGATAGTAATTGACATAATCAGACAATGATTATTTTTTTTTTTTTAGTATGGCAGGAAGGGCTCATCGTGAATCCAAAACCCAAAGAGAAGTGCGATTTGAAATGGCTGAGATATAGGTGCCCGCCTTTTACAAGAATCGCTATGTTTCACTTTGTTTCTGGAAATCTCTACCATTTCAGAACCGATCTTCACCAAATGAAATTTGATTTCCTGTCAGAATTGTATGCTCTTTAATATTTCTTTCTTTTCAAAGTACGTTGTATCTGTAAAAAGGCTAATAGCTGAATCCTCATCTCAACCAATTATACTATTTCATGCTTAACACCTTGAATATGCTTCTCTGCCCCTCGAAAAAAAAAATGCGGACAGTTTATCAGCATGTAGCACATTGATTTGATGAAACTGCAATACTGAGGCTGTACTTTTTTACATGTTTAGATTAGTTTCGTTTTGATAGCAGCGGAATAGTGTGCAATGAAAGCCGACTTATGGATGTTATCATAATAAGTTATCGAGTCTTATACGATACACTGTTACCTCTAATCTTTAATCATAATTTTGCGATTTTCGTCTTTTACGTTAACTTTCAGTATATATATTATGTATCAAAATGGACATGCGCCATTTTAGATATTGAATGGAGTTATTCTTGACTTTAGAAATAAAATAGAGTAATTCTTGACAACGGTTTGTTACATTAAACATATTCAAAGTGTTTTTTTTTTCAGTACCATGCATTCTATCAAATGTCTAGTAAGTTTACAACTAAGAATTAGTATGCGTAGAATTGCACCATTGGCCCATTTTTATGCAAGAGCCAAATTTCCCTCTTTTTTGTACGCGGTGGACACCTCAGTGTCTATATAGAATATGAGAATGATAGTTATTTCAGGCTAGAGGGGCGCATCAATTTTGAACTTTGTGTTTGAAAGGCTATTGTCATCTTAAAGACGACTAATGATGTCGCTCAAATCGACTGGAGCAAGCCCTCTTATGATTCATTGTCGGATCTATAAAGACTTTATGGTCTAGACATTCCCAGTAGTATACGCGAAAGAGACGGGACGAAAAGCATCGGTGGTACACAGCATGTGGTTGCTTAGGCGACGCTTTCTATTGTCGGGATGGGGATGAAGAAGGTTCTTTTATTATGTGAAACGTTAAGCGCGTGGTCATCTTAATCTCCTGAAAGTAGCTAGTACAATATAGGAGTCCATTCAAAAAGAAACTGCCGCGTACCATTGAATTGTATATCAGAGAGGCTTACAACCTGTTTCTTTTCTCGGACGAAACGCTAAAGCAGTCCTGCTTAGCGACGGCGTTCACGCTCCATCTCACGCACTACCATGAGAAGGAATAGCGATACCACGCATGATACATGAAAACATGTTTAAAAGGCGAGAAAACTAATGAAGTTTAAAGTTGACTTCTCCTTCCTCTTTCAATGAAAACAGAATAATTGAATAGATCTATTGAAGCGGATTGTCACTGCTGCGAACGATCGCCATAGCATCGTTAGTCTTGCGAGCAAATCGAAATCCTAATACTTTTATTTTTGCCTGATAATATGAGTAGTAACCCTTTAAAGGACTCGTAAATTCGACGTTTCAAACAGTATAGTAAAACAATGAAATGTATTTCAAAAACATTGATGTATAAAGATAGTCGTTACTCAATATTCGTTTGATTTGTTACTGTGTGGTTACGATTACGAACGTTGGTTATGAGTCCGAAACACTCGTTCATATTGAACTACATGTATAAAGGTCAAAGCTGTTTCGATAGTATAGCTCGGTACGAGTTCAAAACGCAATCGAAATCATCAGAATGCTATCATAGGCGGAAATTATAGCTGTGGAAAACTTGTATTAAATATAGGTCAATAAAGATTGCCATATCCAATCTCCGTAAAAAGTTTTGATTCATGCCATCCTCTGAGCATTTTGAGATATTTTGCTTGTGTTTTGATTATGTTACGATTTAGGTTTGAACTATGAAAATTGAAAGGTGTGGTTACCTCAACGATGTCGCAGTTCCATTAACCATGATGTATGGGTAAAGGGAATTCATGACTTTATAAGACTAATCCTTGCTAAATTGAAGATCAATTCTTTAAACCATCACTTATGTCTTGTAAATAGATACGTCTGTAATCATAACCAAAATGCCTTAGGAGACAAAAATCATCAAACGTTTATAAGCGTCATCCGACAAATTTACAATTGACAATGCGAATGTATGATTGCCCCATTTGCATGTAGCTGTAAGCTATCTTTACGTTGAAGTTAACTTCCCTCCTTGAGAAAAAGAAAAAAAAAGGTCGGGTTTTCGCCAGAGGTACTTACAGTTGTATTAGGAAACGGTATAAAAACAGTTATCAAGAGATAACCTATACAAACATGAAACAAACGCATATTCTGTTCGTTATATGCATGGATCTGTTTATTTGTTTGTTTGGTCATTATTTTAATGGCATTGATCTTGGTTTTTTTTAATGGCATCGGTCTTGGTCGGGGGAAAGATAACAAAAAAAATGTATCACTCTGTTATCAGATCAGGATGATTGCGAGAAGGGTGTACATGTATTCCCGCCTTTTTTTTTTTTATACAGGCAAACAAGAAAAGCTTTGTATGCTATTATAAAATCCTGGAGGCAAAAGACAGTTTCAACGTTCAACTTATAGTAACCATAGTTTATCCAGGGCTCGACACTAACGGTGGCCCGGTGGCCCGGGGCCATCAAAAACGCACATCGGGCCGCCAAAATTTCAGAAATGAAGACTTTGGTGGCCTGATCGGGCCACCAAAAAAGGACGGATGTTTACCTTTGGGCCACCAAAAATAAAAGTTAGTGTGGAGCCCTGGTTTATAGGACATAAAGTAAGTTAGCGTCTCACTGACTGTGGTACTTTTGTTTTGGCAAAACATGAACACAAAGGGGGTCTGAAACTTTTTTGTACATAGTACTTGTAGCGGACATTTATGCAGATTCTCCAACAGCATCGCTCCATTACGTCACTTCCTTCTATCAATGGCGAAGAAAGGATGATGGCTGCTTGATTATCCATTCCTTGAGATTGCAGGAAGCTCACCTTTCTTGTGTGTGGTTCTGTGGTACTCAGTTACAATGCGTGAAGGTCCGAGTCTTTTCATTCTGATTACACATTTCAATACAGGCAACTGATTCGAGTTTCGCAAAGCTGTTGAGGCAAATTCTTTGAACACTTGACCTCTGAACTGTCAGGTACACGTACTGCACGAAAAACATTCTTATTTAACAAACACATTTTGTGTAGCGACAAAGCTTTCTGTCATTTTCTCAAATAGGCCCTACTTCTAAAAGTGCTCAGATGAAGATATTTCACAAAGAGAACACGAGTTAAAAATGGGCATCAGTTATTGTTCCGATTTCTCTCCCTGCCGGCAATAACTTATTCAATAAGTCTTTGGACTGGGAAAAGTACACATATATTCATTTGGCGAATTAGCGAATGAATTATTGCACGAATTGTCTTTGCGAAAAGGAAATTAACCTTGTATATCTCCAAAGATAAATTTTGAACAGCCTGTCACATAGTAGGGAACAGCTGATTATTATCATTATTTGAATGAATTATCTATTGATGAAGCCAATAACCTTTGTAAATGTACACTCGGAGAGCTGTCGTAAGTTCGCTATTTTGTGTTTTAGCTGTTCTAAAATATCTCACATTATATAATATATATATATATATATATATATATATATATATATATATATGAAGAGTTTGTTTGCAAAAACCGATAAGTCCAAATTTGCCAAATGGAGATATTTACGATTAAAGGTAAAGAAAAATAAAGAGAATAATAAGAAAAATTTTGCTTTGTTTGACCATAACTTCAAAAATATACCTTTATATGTAGTGACCAATATATCATTTAAAAGATATCAAATTCTACTTTATGACAGAGATCGGACTTCAAAATCTTCAAAAATGGACTTATCGGTTTTTGCAAACAAACCCTTCATATATATATACACATATCGTACTTTGTGTCTACACTTTTCAAACGCCATTGTGCGTCATGCCAATCACCACTTCATGAAATGTGGTGCGTGTATATCGCCGATCAGAGTCTTGCTCAGCTCATCAGTATTGCGCAATTCTAAAGCCCTCGCCGCCGCACGCTCTATGCCTTTTGTCTTCAATGGGGTCAAGAGCAATGCTCATTAGCATCTTATGCTCTACAAGGGAAGCGGAGTCTCGATCGGGCCAGCCTTTTGTCAAGGCCCTCTCGCTGTATGGTGAAGAAAGCCCAAATGTAGCTGAGTGGGGTTGCGCGCTGGCGCGGTCGGCTGGGCTCGCTTCGCTCGCCCATTACAGCGAGAGCGCCTTGACAAAAGGCTACGATCGGGCAAGAACAATAGGTGCAAAGCGCACCGTGAAGTCGATGGTTGGAAAAAAAATTGTAACGGAAAAAAAAAATGTCTCAAAGCAACCGTGATTTGGGACACTTTTACTAATTTTTCACACTGAAATTTTCTGAACAGATAAATAAAACACCAAGGAATCATTATCCGTCATAAAATAACTTCCCTATTTGACCCGAGTAGTGCATCCCCGTCATCTCTGGCTCATTACAGGAAAACTCCACGTGCGACATAGTACTCATTGTGAGAGAGCGCCACACCGAATAGACGTCACCTAATAGGTTGCAGCGTGAAAAGCTTAAACTTCTTTAGACGAGCATGGGATCATTTTCTTGCTTGCTTTCTTTCTTTCTTTCTTTCTTTCTTTCTTTCTTTCTCTACATATGTAAAATAAAGAGAATATGTGCGTAATCAAACACAAAATCCTTACGTTTTGTTTTCCTGTTACCCGACTATTGCAATAATGTCGAAAGATAACTTTACAACGAGAAATGACAGTGTTTGAGACAGAAAAAACAACAACAAAAAACGGGAAATAAAGATTTGTTGGAATTTGTTTTTTCATCACTGGGTAATACTGTCCCGTAGAATCTTTGGTTAGAGGGATTTAGCATTGCGTGCTGGCCAACGCGGCTCTAGCTGAAAGTCAGGGGATCGCGGTGATCGAACAGCAATTACTCGTTTACCCTCCTGTATATCAAAACATCCTTTGAACTACTGCGTATTGAAAGTAACGTGTAAAGGATAGAGAAAAAGACAGTTTGTTTTGAACAAAACAAGCACAAGTGTGATGATGGCACAATACCAATATACACACTGTCTCGAATAAAGAGAATCAGGCGCTAGTGTAGGGCCTATTTTCATACCCATGGGAACTTATCAAATTAAACAAGTACCAACTTGCACCAAAATGACGAGAACGCTAAATATAGAATTTCCGATCACCTTCGTAAATTTGAACCGAACCCGTTATCGCGAATTACGGCAAATTGCATGACATCGATCAAAACAACTCGTGACTATATCTGTTCGATCTGAAATTGAAATTAGCCTCCTACACTCTTAAAAAGAATAGGGTAAATCAACATTTAAAAGGGCTGAGGAGTGACAACGTTTTTAAGGTAATGTTGCATTCACCCTATCTATCCAGCTGAATCCAACGTTAGATGTGCTAGATACAGCTAGAAAAAGGGTGAATACAACATTTTGAAAACGCTGTCGCTCCTCGCCCCTTTTAAAACGCTGTTTTACCCTTTTCTTTTTAAGAGTGTAATGCTACGTGTTTTGGTTGAGCAACCGCCTCGACAGACCAACAGACATTATGCGCAATATGTAATCATACAGCCACTTCACTTTCAGATTGTGTACGTGGCGGTCGTCGCAAAGCGAATGACTTTGGAGCTGTATTTCTGTATTTATTTATCTATCTTTTTATGACATTCAGTTACATATATATACCTTCCATTCAATCCTAGATTGGAACTACTTTCTCGATGTTTTCCTCTCTATCTGTCTTTCGGTATATGCAATGCTGAATTTCGTGTAGGCTATTTTCTGTTATTACTTTTCGAACACGAATCCGCCTTAGGGCTGGGTTCCACTGCCGATCAAAGCCGCATGTTATGATCTATAGTCCGACAGAGTGTTAAAAAATATCGTGTATAGGAGGAAGCCAAAACCAATGTCGACCAAGGTAGATCGATCACATCCAGATCGATTCCGATCGCGTCCTTGTCGAGAGAGATTTGATTGGCAGTGGGAATCCATCGTTTCCATACTTGACTTCATGTATAGTTGCTATTACAGGGCCTACAGTTCGGGACATAGAGTCAAACTTTCGTTTTATAGGCCTATACTGATAGTATTACGCGTGCATTGATACATAATAAAGGCATTTCCTTCCTTTGTACGTTAGCGTGGGGACGATTAGTGAAGTTCACCACGATAATAATGAAAGGCTTGACCGTCAAAAGAAAGATGACCCTTTCCCAGGAACAATGAAAGCAGTGTCCAGCTGTCTTGAAAGACAAGAAGAATCGAATAAGACACGCTGATTCAACAACACACACAACGAGACTCGTTTTAGACACAGCTCGCAGAGGGTGCGCTCGCTTGTGAGTTGGGGTATCCCTCTTGCCAATTAGCTAAGAAATCATGTAAGCCATTTTAATAGTGTAAAATTTGTATGAATTTTACATACTAATTTTGGTGCAAACACCACACATCACGAACAGCTTCTTAGTGTAACTGATTAGGCCTATGATAACACAAGCAGTTGTATGGGCATAGTATTCGCGCTGTTACGTCACTGATAGGCAATCACGGGACGGATACACTGATTTGGTCTATCAACAAACATCAATTAGAAAAGCTATCTTTTTCGATTCTCTGATTGGATAGAATGATGTGGAATCGGGTTCTTTAGTGTGATCACTGTAAAGGTAAGATTATATGCCTAACTAAGACTTGACTCATTTCAAAAGAGCGCGTACCCTTATGTGATCCCCAAAATTCATAAAGAAAGGGAGAATGGAGTAGGGGATATAATAGGCTTTACCAAACATGCCAAATGGAGCAGCATCGCGCTGTCGACGATGCTTTTAACACATGTCCGAAATCATTAATTTTCCTTCAAAATATATGCAGCTGAGAGTGATCAATTTTACTAACATAAAAGTCTTAATCTCATTTCGTTCTGTCCCTTCTTTTTCATTAATAGAAACCATAATGATGAACGAGGATTCAAATCCTTAGGTTGTGGCATTTCTATTGCGTTTGACGGTTAAATTGCGGTATTGTGAAGGTTTCCAATTGACAGGACACATAATTCGCTGTAATTTAGATCAGCTGTAGAACGCGGGCATCCAATATTGATCATTATTTTAAGAAATATTTGTGAAAGATCGTGACGATATCTTACGATACTCAAATTTACATAATCATACTACCAAATACCCAACGTCGAAGAGCTCTGCAAACTTCATAGTTGTGTTGATGATATTAAGCGATGGTCTCGCGATAATCATTTGAAATTGAATTCTGATAAATCAGAATTGTCAGGCGGGCTAGTTTTCTCACAAAAATGTATCTCCCAGTCCGTCAGAGATCTAGGAGTTATGGTAGATAAGCATCTGAACTTTAAAAAACAACAACAAACGACCAAATGAAATAACACACACATTAAGAACTCATGTCGTTCTGCTGCATCAGGGGTATTTGTAAAAATACATTATTAATATCCGTAAGTTATCGGAGCAGTCTTCCACCGAACGTCTAATTCATGCATTTGTTACTTCTCATCTTGACTACTGCAATTTCCTTCTTGTTGGTCTCCCTGCTTCGAGTATTGCACCAAATTCAAAATTCAAAATACAGCTGCAAGGCTTGTAACCCTGACAAAAACATCTGACCAAATTACCCCAGTTATCCAATCCCTCCACTGGCTCCCCATACATCAACGTATCACCTTTAAAATCATCCTTATTGTTTACAAGATAAATATTATGGATTAATCTTACCTCCCTTCCGCTCCTCCACTTCAGCCTGTTCTCTCTCTTCTCTCCAATTATCACGTGGTCCCGCACATACCCGCTATGGTGATATAGGACCTTTTCTGTATTTCCCCACCTCTTTGGAATAAACTCCCTCTCTATATTCGTATAGCTGAAAGTGTTGATATGTTCAAATCATTGTTGAAAACTTGTCTGCTTACTCAATCCTAATCTTGTTGTTGTTGTTGTTGCTGTTATGTACATAATGCTGTATCTTAATTATACCTCTATATTTTTAAAGTATATATCGGGCATCCTTTCTCTTTATACGATTATTGGTGCTGTTCGTCATTCCCAGGTTCGCTATTCCGAAGGGTCATTAATCTGAAACGCACAAATTTCCTATACCGAGGTTCGTTAATCCGAAAATGAAAAAGGGTTCGTTAATCCGAGCATTGCGTTATTCCGACTGTTCGTTATTCCGGAGATTCGTTAGATTGAAAATGAAATTCGGAATAACGAAGCTTCGGAAAAACGAATCTTCGGACTAAAGAGTCTTGTGAATAACGAACCTTCGGAATAATGAGTTGTTACCAAGATTATTGGGCATTGGCAGGTTGATGTGCGATGCGTTGTAATGTGCTGGATTGTAAGCAAAAGTAAATATGTTATTTTTTCTTAATTGATCAACTTCATGTACATTAAAGTGTGGAGAGTTATATACGCCTACGCATGATCATCTTGACCTCAGTGGCCTCAAAATATAATTTAGAAGACATCCCATTGCAGCTGTAACAAATCTGTTAATCCAAAAATTACACGAAGGTTCGTCATTCAAAAAGGCGAATTATCTATCTATGCCGAAAAATAAACGTATGGCTCATCTTGCATGATTTAGAAAATGATATAAAGTCTCATCCACAGTTACAAAATAAGGAGATGCAGTTGAAAATAAAACAAAATGACCGGATTTCACAGCACACTCACCCGAAAGAGGAATACGTATCACACACGAAACCGCTTTCATCAATATTGGAGCATTGTACTATACATGGTGAATGTATGCTTTGCGTAAATCCAGTTTCCGAACAAAACAGCTATACTCTTGAAAGCTTAGTCAGGGGAGCACAATTGACTGAAAAAAAAAAATCATATCAATGAGATACTTCAACAGACTAAATAGAGAAATCACAGGCCTGCTTCTTAACTCTTTATGTGCCATGGTGGAAACACCCTGTGTGCCACGTTATTCTGAGACACGAAGGTAGTCATGCTTTGAGAAAGAATTCTGTTTTTCCAAATTGTATAACTTCTACAAATTTCTGTTAAGATGGGCGTAATAGTAGGCGAAGTTGAAGAGGAATGCCAAGCTTTGTTTCGATATAAATTGTATGCCGACTCTATTTTCATTTTTTTTTAATGACCAGTTGCTGCATTACTATAAAGGCATGACTTTTGCACATTAAACCGTGACAGAAACATAGAATGTACGAGTAAATCTAGTTGGGAACATCGCTTGATAGTCGTTCACCACCTAGAATGCAAGCCGTATACTGTTAGTATGAGAGGAACAAAAGCACGAGAAACGCTTTCATTGTGCCGCGGGATTAGCAGTAATTAGCGGTTTATTGATCCGTCTTGGCGGCTTTATTTGTTGAGCAGAATATGCGAAGTTGGCACGCCGTCGACTGAGTCGGAGGTGCGAACGTGGCACATAAAGAGTTAAAGAGTTAGTATTGATATTATACACTCGATTTATTTAGTGCTCCACTGTGAATCGAGCGTAAAAATACAGTTTTGGTTATTGCTGAAAGCAAAACGGAAGAACACTTCGAATCGCAGCGTTTATGATTATATCAGTATGCTTTATTTTAATGTAGCTTGTAGATACATGCATAGTACTTCCCGTGTCCGAGGCACTCGGATAGAGGTCATGAACTTCATGTCCAGTTTTATCATTTTTAGTATGTCAGTGTAGTTCATTCTTTTAATGCTAGATTTCATCAGCCCCCCCCCCCCCATGTTGAGTCTGATATATCAATACTAGTACCCGCCTTCACGATGTGCAAAATAGCGCGTTGCTGAACATGCTCCAATACTCGAGGTTTTTTTTTTTTCCAACTTCTCAGACAAAAGAGCGTACACGCGAGGATTGTACACTTTTTGGTTCAGACGCTCCAGCCACCCTCGGAAAGTTGAGGGTTTTTTTTGCAACCGTTCACACGTACAGAAAATAACCCGCTAATTGCCAATCGATGAAACTATTGTTCTTGTGCCTCACAGTGGTGTGGAGAGCACGCTGTTGTTAATGATGAGAATAAAAGAACTCAATCAAGTTTCTAAACCCGACCGTTCAAGTACTGTCGGGGCAAATACCGCGCTCATGCAGAAATATCAACAAGATTTCTGAGGTTATGTATCGCGCTACTGGTTCGCACTAATTTTCTGTTGTGTGTGTGTGTGTGTGTGTGTGTGTGTGTGTGTGTGTGTGTGTCCACATGTGCAAAAGACTGGAGTTTGCTAAAGGGTAACAAAAATTGAGTTCTGTAACATGCTAATTTGTGTACGTGTGAACCCCCTATTACAGGTATGTTGTAAGCAACGGCGTAAATCCGTCCTGAGGAGTGGGGGGGGGGGGAGGGGATGGTCACCATCACCACGATTACAAGCCCACCGGACCGGCGCAGCCTTGGGGAGGGGGGAGAGAAGCTTGGTGCCCCCCCCCCCACACACACACACACTTTATACAGGGATCGGATGTCCCACTCTTTTATATATTATATATTTATATATATATTATTGAATGACTAAACCGTAGTATTTCAGCTCTTGCTCCGCATGTGCGACATCACTATGCTAAATAGTGGGGCCTATCACCGGCGTAGACAGGATTTGATCTAAGGAGGAGCGGTTATGTGAGGGAGCGAAGCAAGCGAGGGGGGGAGGGTATAGGGGGGAAAATTTTGACATTTTACAGTCCAAAAACTGCCATTTGTAGCTATATTCTTCGCTTTGGAAATTAAGGGAGGGGCACACCGGGCGCAACTGCTGTCAATCACTGGCAGCAACATCAGGAGAATGGCACAGCGATTAAATGCGAGCGAGCTTGAAAATTTTGACATTTTACAGTCCAAAGACTGCCGTCTGTCGCTGTATTTTTTTTTTTTTCTTCGCTTTGGAAATTAAGGGGGCGCACAGGGCGAAAACTACTGGCAATTACTGGCAGCAGCATCAGGAGAATGGCATAATAATAAATGCGAGCGAGCGGAGCGAGCGAGCTTCAAAATTTTGACATTTTACAGTCCAAAAACTGCCGTTTGTAGCTACATTTTTCGCTTTGGAAATTAAGGGGGGGGGCACAGGGCGAAAACTACTGGCAATTACTGGCAGCAGCATCAGGAGAATGGCATAATAATAAATGCGAGCGAGCGGAGCGAGCGAGCTTCAAAATTTTGACATTTTACAGTCCAAAAACTGCCGTTTGTAGCTATATTTTTCGCTTTTGAAATTAAGGGGGGGGGGGGCGCACCGGGCGAAAACTGCTGGCAATTATTGGCAACAAAATCAATAGAATAGAATAATGATCAAATGCGAGCGAGCGAGGCGAGCGAGCGAGGCGAGCGAGCGAGCTTCAAAATTTTGACATTTTACAGTCCAAAGACTGCCGTTTGTCGCTGTATTTTTTTTTTTTTTCGCTTTGGAAATTAAGGGGGCCACACCGGGCGCAACTGCCGGCAATTACTGGCAACAAAATCAATAGAATAGAATAATGATCAAATGCGAGCGAGCGAGCGAGCTTCAAAATTTTGACATTTTACAGTCCAAAGACTGCCGTTTGTCGCTGTATTTTTTTTTTTTTTCGCTTTGGAAATTAAGTGGGGCACACCGGGCGCAACTGCCGGCAATTACTGGCAGCAACATCAGGAGAATGGAATAATGATTTAATGCGAGCGAGCGAAGCGAGTGAGCTTGAAAATTTTGATATTTTACAGTCCCCAAAACTGTCCTTTATGGCTGTATATATATGAAGTGTTTGTTTACAAAAACCGATAAGTCCATATTTGTCAAATGGAGATATTTGCGATTAAGGGTCAAGAAAAACAAAGAGAATAATAAGAAAATTTTTGCTTCTTTTGACCATAACTTCAAAACTATACCTTTATATGTTGTGATCAATATATCATTTAAAAGGTATTATTTTGTACTTTATGACAGAGACCCTATTTCAAAATCTTCAAAAATGGACTTATCGGTTTTTGCAAACAAACTCTTCATATATATATATTTTTTTTATTTATTTTTTATTTATTTTTTTTTTTTTTGCTTTGGAAATTAAGGGGGGCGCACCGGGCGAAAACTGTTGGCAATTACTGGCAGCAAAAATCAATAGAATGGAATAATGATCAAATGCGAGCGAGCGAAGCGAGCGAGCTTCAAAATTTTGACATTTTACAGTCCAAAGACTGCCGTCTGTCGCTGTATTTTTTTTTTTTTTCGCTTTGGAAATTAAGGGGGGGGGGGGCACACCGGGCGAAAACTGCTGGCAATTACTGGCAGCAACATCAGGAGAATGGCATAATGATTAAATGCGAGCGAGCGAAGCGAGTGAACTTAAAAATTTTGACATTTTACAGTCCCCAAAACTGTCATTTGTGGCTGGTTTTTTTTTTTCCGCTTTGGAAATTAAGGGGGCGCACCGGGCGCAACTGCTGTCAGTCAGTGGCAGCAACATTAGGAGAACGGCATAGCGGTTAAATGCGAGCGAGCTTTAAAATTTTTACATTTTACACTAAAAAAAACTGCCGTTTGTAGCTATATTTTTCGCTTTTGTTTGTCCCACTTTTATGGGGGAACCATCCCCCCCCCCCCATCGACGCCTCTGCATAATGAGGGTGCTTTTGTTAAGTGAAAGATCTGCTACACAGCCTTTGATAAATTAAGGAAATATACGTCAATGTCAAAAGTGTACAAAGTTTATCGAAAGGGATCCTGTATAGCGCAACTTTTGCATGTTTATGATTGCAATGCAACGATCTGGTGCATAGTTCTGGCGATATTTGGACAATTTTCCATTTAGAAAGTTCGAGATTTGTCCTCATCTCGGGAATTGCTTGGGGGATAAATGATTTGTCTGCTTAAACACTTCCGTAGGAGTGGGGCAAATGCCCCTTTGCTCCCCCCCCCCCCCTAGACTCGACGCCAATGATCTTCCCTGGGTATGCCCATAGATGTATCCTGACTGAGTCATCAGTCACTGTCGTTTCTCAGGAATGATTCAGGAAATGGAGGGGGTTCAATTATGGCTATATAGTTTTTGTTATTGTTTTTTTTTTTTTTTGGTTTGTTTTCGTACATATTTTGCAGATGGTCCCCAGTTACTCGCGTCATAGCATGTTTACATGTAGGCCTATATGTACTATTTGACGTTGTCAACGTCTGAGCCACACCTTACAGTGCATGTCGATTTTACTTTCTTCGCGAGCGAGCGAAGCGAGCGAGCGCTTGAGAAAATTATACATTTTCCTACAAGATAGAATACTGTTCAGCTCTGTTACCTGTCTGAAGGCCGGCATACAAACGTCATGCAATATGCCAAAATTGATACAATCACGTTTCTGCTTCTTCCATTTTTCCCATCAAAATTCAGGGGGGGGGGGATGATTGTACAGGCCATCCCCCCCTCCTCCATTTCAGGGGGGGGGGGGATATATCCCCCCATCCCCCCCCCCCGGGATTTACGCCCATGGTTGTAAGACATTTGTTGGACTTTTCTACAAAAGGAGGTTTGATTCTAGCCTGCTCGCTTGCTGTGTTCTATCATTTATTTTGCAGTAACGTGTCTGTTTGTATTGCTGGTATGCCATACGGAATATTGTACCATGAATCCACCTTCCTGGGGACCGTTTCATGAAACTTTTTGTCAGTGATTTACACTGACAACTGTTAAAAGCTACTGAAATCCTTGCGTCTGATTGGCTGATGGCAAATTTGTCGGTGAAAACCTCCGACGAACTCGTTGATGAAACGCCAATTACCCAATTACACAACAGTAGGCCTACATAATATCATGACAACATATATTGAAACTTCTTTCGATCTCACACTCATAAAATCTGCGTACCACTGCGTGTGAAAATTAGAATGAACATCACGGACATATCAACTGAGAAGTTCCTCTAGATACTTCTTCCCGACTTGGCGATCATCAAACAGTAAAAGACGTGACTATTAATTTATTTGTATCGAATGTAAACTGTTTACTGTAAACGAAAAAAAAAAAAAAAAAAACTATACGGAGTGCCTCCTCCGTTTATTGTCCTTGCCGTAACCATGGAGCTACTACGAAACCAAACAAGAAGCACGCATGGACGGCGCGTTTCATTGAACTTGATAACCACGTGTTTCGCACTTCGGCACATATTGCACTGCGCGAAACGTAGCGATTACCGTACATGTGGCGGACATACTGACTTTGGTCAAGGAATGGAAATGGAATACATTAAGAAAAATATTATGATATTTAAATACCGACATCATGAAAATGTTTGGAAACAACGAATGATTATGGAGTATAGAAATGAAAATGCCAAACAAAGATTTTCATTCGCTCATAGGGAAGCTCTCTAGAAGAGATGAAAGCATCTCCCTCGTATGGCAGTATAAGTTTCCCCAACAAGCTGAGGTTAGTGAGGTGTACACCAGGGCTCGACACTAACGGTGGCTCGGTGGACCGGGGCCACCAAAAACGCACGTCGGGCCACCAAAAAAAGTCGGATGTTTGCCTTTACTTTTGGAAATGGACAGCGGTAACAGTCGACTCCCTATAAGATGCTAAAATAAATGTCAGATGTTGTTTTTATTTTTGGAAATGAATAACGGTAATATTCGACTCCGTACGGTACTAAAATAAATATCGGATGTTTGCTTATACCAAGGATGCTTATACTTTTCGATTTGAATAACGGTAAGATTCAGCTCCGTACGGTGCTAAAATTAATGTCAGAAATTCGATTTTGCGTTCGGAAATGAATAACAGTAATATTCGACTCCGTACGGTGATTAAATAAATATCGCATGTTTGCTTTGACGTTCGGAAATGACTACTAATGATATACAACTCCGTACGATGATAAAATAAATGCCGGGTATTTGCTTATGCGTTCGAAAGTAAATAGCAATAACATTCAGCTCTGAAAGATGTTAATATAAGTGTCGGAAATTTGCTTTGACGTTCGGAAATGAATAACAATGATATTGAACTCCGTACGATGATAAAATAAATGCCGGATGTTTTCTTTCAAGCTCTGGATTTGTGGAAAGATAATAATGTACGTTCATCACTTTTTTTTTCATGATTCATTCAAGAATTTTGGGAGTCTGACAGCCATCGGATCTCGTTACGATGTTTTTGTATTGTTTACAGACAAGTATGGCAAACATGAGAGCAAGGCTTCATAGAAGATGAATTACCCTGGTGGCAATCATTGAACGACAATTTCAATTCAATGGGCAATCGTCGGGACCACTCGCGATGTTAGAAAAAATAAACACCTCAGCATCGAGCAATTTCTATTATTGAATGAGCAATCGTCGGGACGATGTGCGACGTTTCAAACTCATACCAAACGGTGATTTAAGTTCAATGGGCAAGCCTAGGGACGATGCGCGACGCTTTAACAATTACTAAATGCGTCTCTGACCAGTGATTCAAGTTGAATGGACAATCGTCGGGACGATAAGTGCGACGTTTGAACAATTATGGATTAACAAACTTGCCACGGAACGGTGATTTAAATTCAATGGTCAATCGTCGGGACGATGAGCGACGCGAAGCCATCACCAAAACCTTTACAAAACGGTTAGTCAAGTTGAATACGCAGTCGTCGGGGACGATGTGCGACGTTTGAACAATCAATGAAACGCTTCGCCGATCGACAAAAGACCTCCTTAATTGATTAGTCGCGACGAAAAGAGACGACTTCGTTTCCGACTCGTCGGAACCATCTTTGTTGATATTTATAATGAGCCAAAAAGAGCGCAGTAATGAGCACATGAGGCCCAAAATTTGGATCGTCGGGGACGATTGGCGACGATCTTTTGTCTCATATCGTCGCGACGAAGATATCTCCCTAACACAGATTTTCTGTTGTGCCTTAGTAAAATAATATTTGGCCCCTTCGAATGGCAGAGGGGACTGACGTGACCTCAAATATAGGATTGGTACAACCAGGGACGTGAAAGACCCCTCTTACATTAGAGAATAAGTTAATGAATAAAAGGTGTAGTTTCTTATTTTCTTCAAACACATTAGCGTCTTTGTGTTTTACGAGCCAAAGTCTGGTTGCTTGGATTTAATTCTATCTGGGCAAGCCGTGCTCGAATCAGTCTGTATAGCTTAGTATTGTTTGATTTACACATTATTTTTTTTTTCAAGTTAAAGGGGCTGTACAGTACTGGTTGAGGTAGGGATTCATGTTTTTTTTTTTTTTTACATTCCTAAGTGAGATAATGAGAAACATCTTATGAAATATGAAAGAGCATGTCATTTTAAGTTTATTAGAAGAAATTGGTTTTCAAATCATGGGCGTATGTACGAAAACAAACAAAAAACAAACAAACAAACAATAACAAAAAACTATACCACCGTATAATTGAACCCCCTCCATTTCCTGAATCATTCCTGAAACGATGATGACTCTGATGACGCAGTCAGGATGGGCATACACACGGATGACCATGGGCATCGATTCTATGGGGGGGGGGGGGGGGGGGTGGGCAAAGGGGCATTTGCCCCGCCCTTACAGAAATGTTTTTTGGGGAAGACAAATCATTTGTCCCCAAGCAATTCCCGAGATGAGGAAAAATCTCGAACTTTCTTTAAATAAAATTGTCTAAATACCGCCAGAAATATGCCCCAGATCGTTGAATTGCAATCATAAAACATGCAAAAGCTCCACTACTGGGTCCCTTTCGATAGACTTCGTACACTTTTTAGTTTGACATATTTCCTAATATTTTACCATAGAGTGTGCAGTGAATCTTTCACTTAAAAAATAAAAAAATCCTCTAAATATTTCACACAAAGATGGCTGAATTTCAATTCTGAAAATACAAAATCTCACTTGCGTGAGAGGGGGATAGGCTTACCCCGCTCCATACCCTCCCCGTCCAGTCCTTTCTACTTACAGATTGACAGATTTCCAAATGTTTCATCTAAAGTGTGCACGATCCTGGAGGACAGGGTGTGGGGGGGGGGGGGGGCAAAAATCATTTTGATCACCACCGATTCCCGAAAGGAGGAAAATTTTCTTGCGTTTTTGATAGAAAACTGTTCAAATATCTTATCCAAAGTGTGCACCAGATTGCAGAATTCCAATTCTGAGAATGCAAAAAAAAAAAAAAAAAAAAAAAAAGGAGAAATGACTCTCGCATGGGAGGGGAATATTCCCTCTCACCCCCTCCCCCTTTCGGTCCATTTCTTTATTCTTTTAAGATTGACAGATTTCCAAGTGTTTCATTTTAAGTGTGCACCATGTCTGCCACTTCAGTTACCAAAAGAAGAAAAAAAGAACACAAAAGATCCACCCCGGGTGGGAAGGGATATCTTCTTTCAATCAACCCTTTCCCCGCTTGGTTTCCCATTAAAAACTGTAGTACACTTTGGGGATTGAGAGCTTTTTGAATTCCATTAAAACTTTTCATTTTTATTCGTATTATGATAATGCAAAAGCTCACTTGTATACTGAGACGTCGATCCTGGAGGAGGAGGGGGGGGGGTGGGGGTCAATCATGCCATTTCCGAAATGAAGGAAATTTTCTTGCGTTTTGTCCAAATTGCTTATCCAAAGTGTGCACCACATTGCTGAATTTCAATTATGAAAATGCCAAATCTCTTTGCCCCCTCCCCTTTAGGTCCTTTTCCTATAGACTAAGTACATATTTAGATTTCCATTTTTTTTTTTCAGATTTCCAGATTTCCAAATGGTTCATTCAGTGTGAATCAGATATACTTGTACTGTTTCAATTCTAATGAATTGAAAAATTCCCTCATCCTCGTTTAATTAATTCCCCCTGCCCGCTCGGTTCCTGTCCATTGATTTAGACTCTGCACACTTTGGGGATTGATAACTTTTTGAATATTCCACACAAAAAAAAAAGAACATCAGATCAGTGGGAGGGGCTACCCCCTCCCACACCCTCCCCCATAAGTTATAAATTGGAAGTTATTGGGGCTGTCCCTACACTGGCGTAGCCCCCCCCCCCCAAGATTTGGGCCGGAGATTTGGAAGGAGGAAAAAAAATGCGTGCATACTGTATACATGTACATGAAGCGGGTCTCCCTTTCAACCTTTCATCAAGCAATATCATATTTTTTTTTTCAATATTTCACTCTAAGTGTGCACCAGATCGTTTACTTTCAATTTAAAAGATGCAAAATCTCTCGTGCTTGGGAGGGGGATACCAATCTCTGCCCTTTCCCTAGCCTAGGTACACTTTTCAGATTTACAAAAAAAAAAAAAAATCTGAATATTTCTGAGTGCACAAGACTTATCACTTATATTCCGAAAACTCGAAAGTTCCTTCATGTATAAGGGAAATATTCCCTTTCAACCAGTTCCCCTTTCCTCGTTCAGTTCCCCCGATCAGTTTTTTTTTTTAAATAGTTTCCCATATATTCCATCAAATATGCGTATACGATATATCTCACTTTCAACTTTAAACAGGCAAACCCTCCCTCGTACGGAAAGGGTGGTGATAGCATTCGCCCAGGTCTTCTCCCTGCTCCCCCCCCCCCCACCCCATGCATTAGGCTGTGGCCACATTGTTAACATAGACAGTTTTCCAAATATGCCCTAAAATATGTGCACCAGAACGTTTAAATGACATTAGAAAATACAAGATCTCTCTCGTGTAGGAGGGGCAATAAGGTTTATCCCCTCCCACCTTCCCTGATTGACAAATTTCCAAATATTCCAACAAAGGTGTGCACCAGATTGTTGAATTTCAGTTCTAAAACTGAAAAGCTCCCTCGAATATGGGAGAGGTATCTTGCCACCACCCCTTTGCTTGGTCCCCTCTATAGATTTAGTACACTTTAGGGAATGATAATTTCCAAATTTTCCACAAAAAGTGTGCTTCTGAGCCCCATTTCATAAAAGATGTTTTGATAGCAGCTCTTGCTGGAATGACAACTTACAATAGTAACAGCCAATCAGGAAGCTGGATTCTTGTCGTTACCATGACAATTGCCATTCCAGCAAGAGTTGGTATCATATCAACTCTTTATCAAATGGGGCCCAGATCGCTTTATTTCAATTCTAATAACGCAAAAGCTCCGTCGAGTGGGAGGGGGAATCCCCCTCCCACACCCTCCCCCTAAGCTCTACCTCACTAGACTTTGTACATATACACAAATGATGCACACTCGGAATAAGAGCTAAATTCCGTGATTTTAACACTTCCCTGAAAAAAAAAAAAAAACCTATTCGTTTTCATTATCATTATTATTATTATTTTTTTTTTTGGGGGGGGGCCGCTGGAAAAAAACAAAAACATCTAAGTATTGCACCAAAAGTCTGCCCCAGATCGCTGAATCTCAAGTCTGAAAATGCAAAATAACCTTCGTGCGGGAAGAGAAATGCCCCTTATCTACGGGTGCACGTCACGAGACCGACATCCACGAGTCATACAACCCACAAGTCATACAGCTCACAAGTCATACAGCCCACGAGTCATACAGCTCACAAGTCATACAGCCCACGAGTCATACAGCCCACTAGTTATACAGCCCAAGAGTTCGACACTGAGTGAATAACGCCCATGAGTTCGACATCAAGGAAAATAAGCCCACGAGTTATACAGCCCATAAGTTCTACACTAGGCACAAAAAGCTCACGAGACCGACACTAAGCAACGAAAGCCCACGAGACCGACACTGCGCTTAAAAGGCTCACGAGACCGACACTAGGCAAAAGAGGCCCACGAGACCGACACCAGGCAAAAGAGGCTCACGAGACCCACACAAGGCAAAGAAGGCCTACGAGACCGATAGGATAAACAGCGCCACCTATAGACAAATTACTTGTATAGGGTGTCCAGATAATGGCACAAAGAAGGTATAAGAGATAGAAAAGGAGAGTTGCTAGGGTATTACCACGTCAATTGCCCTCCCTCACCCCCTGAACGGTAGAGATCTTTAATTGTGTTTGCGTATGTGTTTGTGAAAAAAAGAAATAAACATAATTCAGTACAAGTGCATGAGTTGTTTCAACATTACTTTCGAAAATTCCAAACACCCTCTTTTCCCTATCTGATAAGTTCATACCTGTGTACACCTACTCAGAAAAAATAAAATAAAATGATGTGGACAATCAGATCAACCAACTAGAAAGATAACCATGAATGAAATGAAGTTCGCTACAAGAAAATTATTCACAAAATGGTCAGTGTTGTAGTGTACACCTACTTTACATGATATGGGGGGGGTAGTCATCTGCAAAGGCGTTGGCATGGTACAAATTAACAAAAAAATAATGTAATCGTCAATTAAGGCAGCGTTGAAAATTCGAAAAAAGAAGATGCATCCATGAAAAACAACTTTTCCATTTCATAAGAAATGTAAGGTTTTGAAAAGAATTATCATTTTACAAACACAAGCCACTGAAATCGAGGGGAATCGCTGCGATAAAAAAAAAAATGTTTTAATCCGTTGCATTTCATACATCATAGTTAAAGAGAAAATTACAAATTAAACTCTAAGCAGGCGGATATAAGCAGGCAGATAGGATATCTAATAAGGCCTACTTAACTTGTGAAGCGAGAAAGAAAAGGGCGAAGAAGCATCCTGTCCACTGTCTAGATAGAAATTAGGAAAGCCTATTAAAGGTAGCACGATGGCATCTAAGATTAAACCATTCATCGTTATTGTCCTCTCACATTTTTTCATACATTTTCTTTTTTTTTTTGGGGGGGGGGGTGGGGTGGTCCCATGAAGAGGTAAATTCTATTTTAAAAAAGAAAAAAAAAATGGCAACAATGTCGCTCTTCGTAGCGTGACAGAACTGCCCCCTAAAAGCCACACTTGTACAAATACATACTTAATGTCGTGGATATCTAGATGGTGCTGTTATTAGTAAGTTACAATCTTTCGCTCGACAGCGTAAAGAAATTGCACCCGCCAGTATGTAATTTTCTCCTTAATTGAACACCCTGTACAAGTGCATAATGTAATTGACATGTAGATGGCGCTGTTCATCCTGTCGGTCTCGTGAGCCTTCTTTGAGTAGTGTCGGTCTCGTGGGCTTTCTTTGCCTAGTGTCGGTCTCGTGACCCTTCTTTGCCTAGTGTCGGTCTCGTGGGTTTTCTTTGCGTAGTGTCGATCTCGTGAGCCTCTTTTGCGTACTGTCGGTCTCGTGAGCCTTAACTGTCTAGTGTCGGTCTCGTGTGCTTTCTTTGCTTAGTGTCGGTCTCGTGAGCTTTTTGTGCCTATAGTGTCGAATTCATGGGCTGTATGACTCGTGAGCCGTATAACTCATGGGCTGTATGACTCATGGACCTAGTTTTGATGTCGGTCTCGTGGACCATATGACTCGTGGGTGTCGGTCTCGTGGAATGACCCCTTATCAACACCCTCGTGTGCTTGTTTTTTTTTTTTTCTGTTTGATTGCTTAACAGACAGCGCTCATGATATTCATTGTAAAAATTTATACAATAAGTTTATATAAACAAATCCATTTTATAGGCAATTGTTCAATGTAGTCTACATCAAAGTATACTGCTATACCTTAAATAAGTGGGACTGTTTCAAGTCGAAAAAACACGCAAACATGCATAAAATAATTATTGCACCATTTACAACATCAAAATGCAAAAGGTTCTCAACGTGGGAGTGGGGCACACCCCCTTCCAGCCCCCCTCCCCCCTTTACTAGTTCCGCTTACCTTGGCTCGGTCGCGTTCTGGACATTCAGTGTAAGCATTAATACAAGAAGTTTATTTAGATAATACCATTTAAGGCAAATTGTTCAATAATAATCTACATCAAAATAAACTGCTACCTTAAGCAAGTGGGATTGTTTCAAGTCGGTAAAACAGGCAAAAACATGCATCAAATTGCACCATTTACAGCATGAAAATGCAAAAAGTTCTCACCGTGGGAGTGGGGGACACCCCCTTACACACCCCCCTCCCCCATAATCGCTCCGCTCACCTTGTCTCAGTCGCGTTCTGGACATCCAGTATAATAATTAATCCAAGAAGTTTCTTTAAATGATACAGTTTGATAGGCAAATTGTTCAATAATTATCTACAGCAAAATGTAAAATGTACTGCTACCTTAAACATGTGGGACTGTTCCAGGTCGATAAAACACGCAAAAAAAAAAAATGCATCAAATTGCTCTATTTACAACATCAAAATGCAAAAAGTTCTCACCGTGCCAGGGGGAAACCCCCCTCCCACGTCCCCCCCCCCCCCTCGCTCGCTCCGCTCGCTCGGGTTCGATTGCGTTCATGACATTCAGTGTAAGAATTAATAAAATAAGTTTATTTGAATAATACCATTTTATAGCGAAATTGTTTATTGATAATCGACATCAAAATATATTGCTACCTTAAACAAGTGGGACTGTTTCAATTCGACAAAACGCGCAAAAAATGCATCAAATTGCTCCATGTACAACATCAAAATAAAAAAAAAAAAAATCACGATAGGAGGGGGAATCCCCTCGCTCGAGCTCGGTCGCGTTCATGATATTCGATGTAATAATCAATACAAGAAGTTCATTTAGATTATACAATTTTATACGCAAAATTGTTCGTTAATTATCTACATCAAAATGTAAAATGTACTGCTACCTTAAACATGTGGGACTGTTCCAAGTCGATAAAACACACACACACACACACACACACACACACAAATGCATCAAATTGCACCATATACAACATCAAAATACAAAAAAGTTCTCTCAACTTTAGTACTACAAGAAGTTTATCTAAATGATACCATTTATAGCCAAAATGTAAAATAATAATCGACATCAAAATAGTATATTGCTACCTTAAACAAGTGGGACTGTTTCAATTCCATAAAACGCGCAAAAGCATGCATCAAATTGTACCATCTACAATATCGAAATGAACAGTTCTCACCATGGGAGGGGGATTCCCCCCCCCCCCCCCGCTCGCTCCGCTCGCTCGAAATTGGTTACGCTTATGATATTCGATGTAATAATTAATACAAGAAGTTCATTTGAATTATACAATTTTACACGCAAAATCGTTCAATAATTATCTACATCAAAATGTAAAATGTACTGCTACCTTAAACATGTGGGACTGTTCCAAGTCCATAAAACACACACACACACACACACACACACACAAAATGCATCAAATTGCACCATATACAACATCAAAATACAAAAAAAAAAATTCTCTCAACTTTAATACTACAAGAAGTTTATCTAAATGATACCATTTATATCCAAAATGTTAAATAATAATCGACATCAAAATAGTATATTGCTACCTTAAACAAGTGGGACTGTTTCAATTCAACAAAACGCGCAAAAACATGCATCAAATTGTACCATGTACAATATCGAAATGAACAGTTATCACCATGGCTTGTCTGTCGTAAATAGTTCCATGCAGTGAAGTCACTGATTCTATTCGCGACGAGGAAATTGTACACACTGTCACACGTTGCATAGACTGCATAGAAATGCACAGTGACATGGGACTCTGCTAGTGAAAAAGACAAAAAAGGTCCCGAAGTTATGTATGTCATTGATTCACTACTTCTATTTGCTATAGCAACAACATAGTCCGCCTGAATTTACATGGACATTTTAGAATATAACTCACAAATCTAAAGCAAAGGTGAAGTATTACTATTGATAAATTACAGTGTAATAACGTTTGATAATATTTCTTGCTTATCGATAGTTCTGGACAACGTACAAACACATGCAATAATAACAAAAAAAAAATGAGGGGCATTAGTAAATGAACTATCCAACTAGCAGTTATCATTATATCTATATGAGCGCTCAACGAGCTTGAGTAATTCATTAGTAGCTATTGGGATAAATCAACATCGTAAACTTTCAACCAGTCGTTATGATTGTTCAATATTTCACCACACTGTATTGCCATAGATGGCACCACTCGAACGTCAATGCAAGCATAATATAATCCTCCTACAGAGTTGCACGTTTCATATTCTGCTTAATCGAACGATTTTCTAGGAGACGTTCGGAAATATTACACACTTCCGTGGTTCTAGGAATGCTTACAAAGGCCAGTAGAATTGAGTTTGTCTGCCCTATGCATGTAACCGAGGAGGTACGAAAAATGAAACTGAATCATGGGCCATTCCGGATGTTTATTGCGAAGTGAAACTTCTCCACCGTTATTTCTTTTTTTTTCAGAATTGATCTCTATGATCCCGCATGTGTGTGTGTCTGTGTGTGCGTGTGCGTGTGCGTGTGTGTGTGTGTGCGTGTGTGCGTGTGTGTGTGTGTCTGTGTGTCTGTGCGTACTTGTTCATGCATGTCTTCGAGCTAGGGAAGGTCACTTGCAGAGCTACCAAGTCCCACGCATTCTGCGTGAGACTCAAGCATTTAGGGGCCATCTCACGATCTCACGCATGACACCCATTTCTCACACGCATCGGGCGAAGTCTGCAACTTGGGCCTATTATAATGAGCATAGCTCAAAAGATTTAAGTGATAGTTGCAACTGAAGGTATATTTCCCTTTTGTCTTTCAAAATAAGTAAAAAATAGTCACTTAAGTCGTCAGTGTTTTCACGAACTGACGCTATTTCGATTTTGGTCAAAATTTTCAAAATCGAGATATTGGTACCAAATGAAAGTGCTTTCAAAACTCTACCAAATCCCAAAATTTTAGATCACAAAATTAATTATTCTTAATTTTATCAAAGAAAGAAAAAAACGACGGTACTCGAAATATCGAGAAATTAAGAAAAAGGAGTTTCACGAACCGACGCACGAAAGATACGCCGGTTCGTAAAACCCGAATTGCTACGGTGAAGAGCAATGCGGGTTTTACGAACCGTCGCAGTTGCATTACTTTGAGCTTTGTTCAACTTACTGGCCTAGAATTAGGTTTTGGCCCTAATCCAGATCTCAGAGTGAGAACCAAACCTTCTGAAAGATGAATGACGGCCTAAGCCAGCCCACTGTCCACGAGTGAAGTGAATGGTAAGCTATAATCCTATTAAAATCATGCTCAAAATAACAGTTTCAGTTGGACTACCATAACCATTAATTGCGGTAGTGTGTAGTCCCATGTATTCAATCGCGTGATGCTTATGAAGCCTAGTCTGTAAACGCCATACAATTTCACATTAGATCCCAAATCATATCATTTATTGTTTCTTTTCAACTTATGTCGTTACTTCTGAGACTACTGAGTACTGTAGTCGTAACGTCTGTGTGCAAGACATGCAGATTGCAAGATTTCAAAGTCTCGAAGACACTAAAAGCCTTGACTTTTGAGTTGAAAATGAAATCATGAGATTGACAAAGTAGGCGTACTAAACTAAAAAAAAAAATAAAAAGTCTAACAGTAAAACTCAAAGGAAGAGTAAAGAATAAAGTTAGACATGTTAGACTTTTACTTTCAAGTCTAACTATTAAGTGTAAGTTAAGACTTTACTTGTAATACCAGTTACTAAAACTAAGATCAGCTGAAGTCTAAGACCAAGTCAAATTAACACAGTTCAGAGCCATACCGGTAGTCTAGCTCTAGATCTACATCTAGACTAGTGGTAATAGTAGGTAGTTAAATCCAACCATTTTTCCCCCAATCTTTACTGGTCCATTCCTGAAAAAGTTACTGGTCAGTGTCCAACAGTGATTTTTCCTGGTCAGGGACCGTCGAACCAGTGCCAGTGTGCAGCGTTGGTGTAGATGTCATCTATGACAGTATGTGGTCTAGTGATACTACCTAAACACTACGAGTACTTTACAGGTTAGGTGGCTTTCCTGTACAGTGCAGTATTAAAGTATACTTACTGTGTGTAGTGTATGTCTAACGTTAGTTCGAGTGGAGTACCTAAGCACAGCGGTGGGGCTTTTTTCCCCTAAAACTTGTGAATGTGGCCCAACCAAATGGCGTTTATATATTTACGCTTGATTGGTAGTGATACAGTGGCGCTGTCGATTTCCACAGCAGCCATACATAATCTTTTGTCCTTTCTTCTTTCCTTTTTTCCCTTTGTTCTTTCACTCTTTTTATTCTTGGAATCGAAGGACTTCCTAAGAAATGTCCCTCGACTGATTTAACCAGGACTCTTGAGTCCTGGTAAACCTAACCTTACCGAGTAACCGTTAACGTTTGTTAGGCCTAACATAACAGTAACACTGACTTAGCCCTGTATTGACTTTGTCTTTGGCCGACTTACTGAGATGGCGAGTCTCACTCTTTAACGTTAGTCTAAACGTAGTCGCGAGATCTGTCAGTGTCAGTGTCACCGGTTATTGTATATGGTGCCATCTCTAACGTACTTTAAGAAGTTGATGTTAGTTATCTATGTCAACTTTCTGATTTAGTAATAGTGGTACTGTCATCCTGTTGGACATCGCCGAAATATCATCCGTGACGTGTTAATTTCGTGTCACAAAGACAAAAGTTGCCAAGATCTAATAGTATTAGATGTCTAGATTTAGATGTAGCCTAGATCTAAATAATATGAAATCTGTGTAACTTAAAAGTGAAAGGTCTAGACTTCACTTAGTCTATAATTAGACCAGACATTCATGAGGCAAAGGCCTATTTAGTAGATCTATTCTTATTCTATTTTAATGTCAATTCCTGCTAACTCGCCACGTGTTATTCCTAAGGCCAAGGACTTCCGGGTTAGTGATTTTTTTTTTTGTTGATAAATACCAAACAGCAGACGTGTTTCATTTGCATTCTTGCACAGACTTCATGAAAATATGTGCAGTATCAAAGAAATATGATGCACATGACAATGCCACTGTTTTATAGGTGAATGGTTAATACCTTTAAAAGCTGAATGATAATGTAGAGTCTAGGTCTAATTAAGATGATACAGTCTCTGATAAGAAACAGGTTTGATTGTCGTAGACTGTTTCCCAAATGCAGGTAGTAATATTCAGCTACTTCAATGCAATGCCTTGTTTACAAGTACATGTAGATTTATATTCATGTGAATGATAATTCAATTTCTACATGAGACTTACTAAGTGCTAGACATAAGATCTTGCGTCATTAAAATGTGTAAATGACGAGACAATTTGAATATGGATCAAAGACGAACAGCAGTATATTTTGACATTCTTTGATCCTGCATAGGCCTACCATTTTGTTTTATGTTTAATATAAGTAGAGCAAAATAATTTCAGCTTCAGTTTTGTTGGCTGATTTTTTTTTTCTTCTCAAAATTAAAGTTGTATCTTGTACCATGATGTTTGATTTTAATCAAAAGTTCTTAATTTCTTTCTTTTCTTTCAGATGACTGGTGCCATGTAGTAGCGAAGAACTGGACTGTCTCAGAAGAGACAAGAAAAAGTACAGGGTCGTGTACATCATCAACGGATGTGAATACAATGGTAATTAGAGTCTAGGTCTAATCAAGATGTTAAAGTCTCTGATAATAAAGAAGTTTGATTGTCGTAGACCGTTTCCCAAATGCAGTTAGTAATATTCAGCTTTTTCAAAGCAATGCCTTATTTACAAGGACATGTAGATTTATTCATGTGAATGATAATTTAATTTCTACATAAGACTTACTAAGTGCTAGACATAAGATCTTGCATCATTAAGATATGTAAAAGGCGAGACAATTTGAATATGCATCAAAGACGAACAGCAGTATTGTTTGACATTCTTTGATCCTGTATACCATTTTGTTTTATGTTTAATATAAATAGAGCAAAATGATTTCAACTACAGCTTAGTTGGCTGATTTCTTTTTCTCAAAATGAAAGTTGTATCTTGTATCATGATGTTTGATTTTAATCGAAAGTTCTTAATTTCTGTCTTTTCTTTCACATGACTGATGCCATGCAGTAGCGAAGAGCTGGACTGTTTCAGAGAAGAAAAAAAGTACAGCATCGTGCTTATCATCAAGGAATGTGAATACAATGGCTTAGGAAAGAAGACAATCTACAGATAGGATAGAAGGGAGAACTTGGGATGAAGGGCGACAACATAAGGACGGTATATCTACATTAAAATGTGATTGTAAAGTGGAAACATGAAAGAAGATTCTAAGATTGAAGGTGAAAACATGCATTCCATTCTGTGATGTCGTAATTACAATTTTGCTACACTTTAATAACACTACTGAGAGACATTTATATCAAGGCAAGCTTCATGTGGATATGGAATGTTAGATTTTCTTTAAGTGTTCATTGGTATGTATTTCATGATAATAAATCTTGAAGGTTTTGTGTGGTAATCATAACCTTGTGATACATCCTGATAAATTTCTAAGTGCACATTGGCAATATTCAGATGATGCTGTAATCAGATGAAGTTAGATGGTTGAATAATCATTGCATAGTTGTAATAGTTATCGACTGAGGATTAACATGCCCTTCACTGATTTATTTTTCGTAAACGGTGATAATTGCGAGAGTCAATCTAAATTGCCGGGGGCATAACCAAATGTGTCACACTGTCAAAATGTGTATATCAGAAACTTTTAGCTCGCTGTACGAATTTTCACAGAAAACAGATTTATGAGAGTCACAAATGGTAGCTTAGACCCATTAACAAAAAGTTCCAGCTTCATCTTCAACCATGTTCATGATACATGTTCATCTACATTTTGCAAACATTCTGAATGTTGATTGATACATGTTATACATGTATGTATTTTTATGAAATTAATGCAACAAATAATCAAATATGCATCTCTGCTAGATGATAATACTAATCCAGTTAATGACATGCCAAACTCACCTCAAACTGTAATTCATTTTATTCTCCTTTATTCTTTTATTTATTATTTTGTTGTCTTCAACCCACTTTGAATGTGTTACGTATGATTCTTATAAACATGGGAAATGCACTCCATAATTATAACTGATAGGACTTATAACAAATTGACATAATCATTCAACCATCACTACACAGTTCTGTTATGAGATGTTCTTTATTTAACTAAAATTGTAAATTATGATTCGTGTATGCTCCCATGCAAACTCACAACAAAATACAGAAATATGATTTCTTTTAATAATAATTCATTATGTCTCTAAATGTACAATTAAAGAAAGTGATTACAAAAAGGATGTCAAACATTGTATATTAAAATAATAGATTATTCATTTGTCTCCATCCGTAGTAACACATGCAACTGCAGTGTGCAGTTTGTGGGCTGCTGTGAAAAAAAAAAAAAAAATCACAGGCAGCCCAAGCGGGATTCGAACCCACGACCTCCGGATTACTAGACCAGCGCCATAACCACTAGACCACCGGGATGCCCTAGCACTACCTTTAGACATGAATGATTAAATATAGGAGGGCTTGGGGGCTCTTCGAAGTTAACTGCTCTTATTAAATATGCACATGTCATTTGCAACTCGACTAAAGATGATTAAACGCACTGAAATTCTTACTTTGAATAATAGTCATAATCTGTTTTTTTTTTTCTTTAATAGCTTGGGATGTACACTTCATACACTGTATCGGTCTACATTTCGCCTACAATATGGAATTCTTTACTTCGAGACGTTTGTTTTTTACAAAAGAAGAGTCCTTTAAAGGTGCTGTAAAACAGTGGCTTTTTTTTTTTTTTTTTTTGGGGGGGGGGAGTCAAATTAGCCTTGGCCCCTCTCCGCCGTCCTTTTTTTTCCCCCTTTGGCTGCATTTTTTTTTTTTTTTTTAGTCATCACATGAAAATTCGTCTGCATCCACCTCGTAGTTTTGCTGATGACCTTTCTTTTTAATTATCTTAACCACACACAATTTTGGCCGAATTTCCCCACCCCTCTTGTGAATTTGCTAGCACATGTGTTTATAGTACTGGTGGATTAAGGATTCGGAGGGGGGGGGGGTCGGCCAAAATTTCTCTTTTCTCATATGTAACAAGCCTACGGGGCGAAAGGCTGATATTATGGACTTTCTACACACATTTTTAGATGCTAATTATTGGTTAATATGAGCACGATCATTTATGTTGTGATTAATTTGTTTCCTTTTCATATATGTATGACTTCTATTAGAGACTTAATTGGCTTGGCACTCCTTATATCGACCTATTTTAGACACCCATTTCCTTCTCTCTCTCTTGCTTTTTCTCTACTGTCCTGTGAATAGTGTAACTACATGTACATGCAGTACCTCTTCTCTTTTGTATGATATACATCAAGTTTCCATCTGAGCATAATGTGTGTTGCAGCACTCTCAAGCTTCATGCATATGCAGCAACATCTTTTTATGTTCATATACATAATTATGCTTGATATATTAATTTGAGAATGTTATTCTTTCTTTTGTATATGTTCCGTCCGCACTCTATAGATGTAAATGCACATTGTAAGATTTGGTGCGCATGTTCGAACTGTGTTTCTCTTTTTGTGAACACACAAGAACTGATGTAATAATGAACTTGAATTACGCATATTCTTTAATATTGATTCCATCTCCATTTGCCATTAGATATTTATTGATTTATGGAGCTCTTCCACAATTGTTATCCTCTCCATTGTCATTACTCATCTCTGAATAATTCAAATTTGATACTTTATTGAGAACCTATGTTTCTTCGATTACATAATGTACCTCTTCAATATATTGCTGCAAAAGGCATAATAAAACATGACCATTGTTATATATTTAAAATGAAGCTTGAAATTCTGATAATTTTGATATTTATGTATTTTTAGGAGTTTATCAGTTTCGAAGAGTGCATGCAGGATGAGTTTTATGTTTTTATATGATCAAGTGCAGCTATCAAAGAATCTGTTGAGCAGGAAAGAGAAAGATGGACAAATGAGGAATTATGAGTGAATTCGCATGCAAGCCAAATGACAGGTTTATAGTAAGCTCGTCTACAGCCACTATGTCTATTTTCTAATTGGTCTACTGGCATATCGTCTATTACCGATTAGTCTAATACCCATTTGGTCTACAACTCGTTTTGTCCAGTACCCATATTGTCTAATAGTCACTTTGCCCACTACCCGTATTGTCTAATACCCAACTCGTCTAAGGAGCATTTCGTCTACCAAACAATTGATCTAATAGCCAAATCGTCTACACTCACAATGTCTATTTGCCATGTCGTCTAATATCTATTTTGTCTACTACTAGTTAGTCTACTCCCACCTCATCTACAAGTCATTCAGTCTACATTCACTTTGTCTAGTTATCATATCGTCCAACCCTTAGTTTGTCCATACCCAATATGGTCTATACCCATCTGGTCTACTCCCAACTCGTCTACTCCCAACTGGTCTACTACCAACTGGTCTACTCCCAACTCGTCTACTCCCAATTGGTCTACTCCCAATTGGTCTACTCCCAATTGGTCTACTCCCAATTGGTCTACTCCCAATTGGTCTACTCCCAATTGGTCTACTCCTAACTGGTCTACTACCAACTGGTCTACTCCCAACTGGTGTACTCCCAACTCGTCTACTCCCAATTGGTCTACTCCCAATTGGTCTACTCCCAACTCCAACCCTAAATCATTGCAAATTGTTTTAATAAGTTCTTTACCAACATAGGCCCCAATCTCGCCTCAACAATACTTCCAAACGCTGGAAATTTTACAGATTACCTTCCAGAAAGTAATAATAATTCTTTATTCTTTACTCCCACGAATGAAAATGAAATACTGAATATTGTTCGATCTTTTAAGTCGAGTAGATCTTGTGGCCACGATGGATTAAGTATGCATTTACTAAAACAAATAATACATTTTTTAGTAACCCCCATAGTACATATTTGTAACTTATCATTATCTACTGGGATCTTCCCAAATTCTTTAAAGATTGCGAAAGTAATCCCTATTCACAAAAAAGATGATGCGTCCCAAATAAAGAATTATCGTCCAATTTCATTATTGCCCGTCATTTCCAAAATCCTTGAAAAGATTGCACATGAACGTTTGTATAAGTTTCTGGTTGATAACCACATTTTAAATCCTAACCAATTTGGCTTTCGCAAAGGTTTTTCTACAGATTTTGCAATCATTCAAACTTGTGACAAAATTATCGATTCTATTGCGAACAAACAGCACGTGATAGGAGTTTTTATGGACCTGAGCAAGGCCTTTGATACAATAGACCATGGAATTTTATTAAAAAAGCTACATAATTATGGCATAAGAGGAATAGTTCTTTCCTGGTTCCGAGATTATTTATCCCAACGTCAGCAATACGTAGCATTTCATTCAAGTACCTCGCTTAAGTCATATATTACTTGCGGTGTACCACAGGGATCCATTTTAGGACCTCTACTTTTTCTTATATATATCAACGATATCATAAATTCCTCAACCCTTCTCACCTATGTATTATTCGCGGACGATACCAGTGTCTTCTACTCTCACAACTGTTTAAACACACTAGTTGATATACTTAATTCTGAGCTTACAAAAATTTCTGCATGGTTTAAATGCAATAAATTATCACTAAATATAGATAAAACGTGTTTTATAAACTTCAATACTTCACATTTGCAACCGATAATGCCTAATAACATTATTATTGATGGTATGCCCATTATTGGAAAAAAATCAACCAAGTTCTTAGGGGTAACCCTTGACTCCAACTTAAATTGGAATAACCACATTGACAATATAACCAGATTAATATCCAAAGCCATTGGAATACTTCGGAGATTAAAATATTTTGTAACGGAAAAAGTACTCATTATGTTATACAATGCATTAATCTTACCGTACATTAATTATTGTAATGTTGTCTGGGGAAACTGTAATAAAACCAAAGTAAATGTTATTTTTCTTTTACAGAAAAAGGCAATAAGAATATGTACCGACTCACATTATCTAGAACATACTGATCCATTATTCCTCAGACTAAAAGTTCTTAAAGTTGACGATATACACAAATTTCAAACAGCAATATTTATGTTCAAATACACGCAAAATCTACTCCCACTCTTCCACAACGCATTTTCCCTTAACAGGGATGTCCATGCTTACCCCACGCGCCATCGTAATGATTTCCATTTGAATAACCCTAAACTCCTATTAGCTCAAAAATCAATTCGGCATAACGGGCCTGATATTTGGAATTCACTCCCTCTCCACATAAAACAGTGCACATCTCTCTATTCCTTTAAGGCAAATACAAAGAAATATTTCTTGGCACAATATCATACGGTACAGTAATCATTAAACATGTACCTCTTATACTCAACAACAAGGCAATATTTGGTCCACCCCCTTTTCCTTTTCTTTTACTTTGCTGCTTGACCCTTCGCCCATATTATAACATATCCAATCATTTTCTTAGAAGTGCTGACCATCAACACTTTCGCGCTTCATCACCTGCACACGCACTCACAGGCACCACTCCTGTTTACCAAGTAATTGTATAAAACTTGATTTACACGCACTTTAACATGGCCCATCTGTATTAGTGTTCAAGTACTACAATAAAAAATGGTAATTTAACTCTGGCTGTCCGTCTGTTCAAGCACGGCTTATAACGGCGGCCCTCTGCATCATATGTATATATTATATATTGTACTGTGAATTAAGTCCTTATTGGCCATATAAACATTTTGTATGTTATTTAACGTTTCATTTGTCTTTACATACAAAATATGACTTACTATGTAATATGTCAATAATTTTCAGAATTGTATTTGTGTAATTGAACCTGCCTCTGTTACTTTTGTTATTCTGAAAGAAAATATGAAATGCAGAAAATGAAATCTTTTCAAACAAACAATAAATAAGCATTTATATGTCCAAACTTCAACACTCCATAAATTAAACTTTGATACACAATCATAAGAATGGTAAAAATGAAAAGGAACACTTTATAAGTACATTATCAGTATTTTTTATTGTCTGGCACGTACTGATGTATGTAAACGGTTAAATGCACCAAAAAAGGTTGAAACATAAACACAAAAATATGATTCATGCCAATATATAGCTACTACTAAGATGAATAATTTACTTGCCTGCAATGTACTCAATACACGTTTCGCGAGGAATATTAGACTATTCTAGTTGTTACGATGTTGGCGTGTAGTTGGATGGATTATTATTCTTATGATTGTGTATCAAAGTTGAATGGATGGAGTGTTAAAGTTTGGACATATATATGCTTATTTAGGGTTCCTCGCGAAACGTGTATTGAGTACATTGCAGGCAAGTAAATTATTCATCTTAGTAGTAGCTATATATTGGCATGAATCATATTTTTGTGTATACGTTTCAACCTCTTTTGTGCATTTAACCATTTACATACATCAGTATGTGGCACACAGAATAAAGAATACTGATAATGTACTTCTAATGTGTTCCTTTTCATTTTTACCATACTTATGATTGTGTATCAAAGTTGAATGGATGGAGTGTTGAAGTTTGGACATATAAATGCTGCATGATTGCTTCTGATATAAATTACACATCCAACACAAAAATAACACAGCAAGTTTTTCACACTGTGACATTATCTTTTTTTCCTAAAAAAAATTGTCATAATTAGAACATAAAAATTTAAACCAAATGGGGCACCAAGAGTGTTCAACCTATTTAACTGGGAAAAAAGAACCTTGTAGATGTAGATGCCGTAGCTCTCCTTCCTCTTCCTAGGCCTCTTCTTGTCGTAGAAGTAAACTTAAATAACATATATATATATATATATATATAACTAGTAGTAGACCAGTTGGGAGTAGACTAGTTGGCAGTAGATATGGGTTGGCAGTAGACGAGTTGGATGTAGACCAATTGGGAGTAGACGAGTTGGGAGTAGACGAGTTGGCAGTAGACAAGTTGGGTGTAGACTAGTTGGGAGTAGACGAGTTGGGAGTAGACCACTTGGGTGTAGACGAGTTGGGAGTAGACCAATTGGGACTAGACGAGTTGGGAGTAGACCAATTGGGTGTAGACCAATTGGGAGTAGACGAGTTGGGAGTAGACCAGTTGGCAGTAGACAAGTTGGCAGTAGACTGACTGGTTATTAGACTAATTGACTATTAGACAATGAGTTGTAGACCAATTGGGTATTAGACAAAATGAGCTGTAGACTATTCTATTCATAGACCTTATGATTACTAGACGAAATGGTCAATAGCCATAATGGGTGTTAGACGAAATGTGACTTAGACAAATTGGACATTAGATAAAATGGCTAGTAGACGAAATGACAATTAGACTAATTGGCATATAGACAAAATGGTTGGTAGACGAGTTGGTAGTAGACGAAGTGGGTTTAGACGAGATGGCATTAGACTAGGTGGATAGTGGACAGGGTGGGTGTAGACGAGGTGCCAATTTACCAAATGACAATAATGACACCGATAAAAATTGTGACAAAGTAAAAGTCACAAATAATGTGGAATAATAAGAAATAAAGAAATTAATAGATTATTTCAAAGAAAGAAATAACACAGTGCATGAGTATGAAAGATGAGTAAATGCAAGTAATCATTACTGACTGGCACATCTTTTTCCCTATATTTAGCGGTATCCTTCATCTTAGAACAAACATTCATAATTATTATGAAAGAAGTGAACTGAATTTGAATTAAAAATTATGTGAAAAATAAAGAAAGTAAGTTACAAAAGTAAAAAAAAAAAAAACAGTAAAAAGTAAAAAAAATATGAAACACAGTATACCGAGTACATATTAATTACCAAATGATAAATGTCCACATGCAAAAGTGTTGAATAATATATCCACACAAAAAAGGAGGGGGAGGGCAAAGAAATCTTTGGAGCGAACAACGACAGCTCTAATAACAATGCTAAATAAAGATGAAAACAAGGACAACACGCTTTTTAGAACAATTAAGAGAAACTGGCTTGTATTATCATCTTAATTATCACCTAATGTTTTATAATCATCACAATAATCATTACATGACAATTGTGACCCGCTACAACAAAATGGTCCTAAAGTCGCGCACGGTCGAAGCCGTGAAAATCGAGATTGAAGTTAGAGCATCAAAATTGGTCAAAACTTACGATTTTCTGAATTTGACATATTATTAGAGTCTGACATGTCTTCTATCGTCTGTCGAAATTTTGAAGCAAAATGATGAATGGAAAGACCAAAAAATAGCGTTTTTCTGGGCCATGTTTTTTTGGCGTTTCAACGAAGCAGAAACTGGTTCGAACATTTGGATTGAGCGCCACACATAGGCTCCGCCCCTAACAACGACCAGAGTGATCTCATTGGTCAGTTTGCTGCTTGCCGCTAACCGAAGCGTGGAGCTCGCACACTGCCCAGTCGACTGGTGCGTGCGGGCGGGTTGCGCTTTGCCTAGCCGCTTCTCCTGACATCCTGGTCACTGATTGGTCGGTGAGGAGACCGCCGACGCTGTGTTTGAATGAGCGCTTCGGGGGTTGCTAGGGCTTAACTTCTATTGTCCGGAGGTGAATACTGACTTGCGTGTCTCTTGATTGTGATTGCGTCGCAAGGAGAACTTTTAGGGCGCTTTTCTCGAAACAGTGATTTCCCAGAGGTCTTGACATGCTCTCTTTTAAACATCGATATCTCCGCAGCCGCTTATTTTTATAAGAGGTGTTATATATCAATTTAAAGCAGAAAGATTAGGGAATTGTGTCATGCAATTTTCAAATAATCGATCTCGCCCGACTTTAGGATCATTTTGTTGTAGCGGGTCACAATTAATTTCAATTAATAAGGTTATTGTTGATAAGCACGTATAGCCCTAATAGTATTTGTATGTAAACACATACGAAAATGAAATAGCGACGGTTCGTAAATACACGCGTATTGCACGTTACCTATTGTGCAGGCCCTACAGCGCGAGTCTCACGAACCGGCGTAATACAACTTACGTCGGTTCGTGAGACCCGCGCATAAGTACATAACCTATGGTGCGCGCAAGAAACGATGGATTTACGAACCGACGCAGTGAGTTTGAAGACAGAAATATCGTAATTCTTTTGAATTCACACTAAAATTACATTATGGATAGGAAGAACAGCTTCCACTCTCATCACCCTGTCAAAATTTTCACACACAAGACAGGAAAAGTCATTGAAAACGTTGTCTAAAACTTGTGAGATCTTTAAACGCGATTTTCTCAGAATTGCATTTTCGCTCAAAAACGAAATAGCGTCGGTTCGTGGTAACAACGACGAAGTATGCACCTGATCGCACCATTAAGAGCTCAAAATTGAAAAAGCTCCCTACCGTGGGAGGCCACAGGGGGAAAAAAACCCTCCCACACCCTCGCTCGCGCGCACATTCGCATGCCGAGATGCCGAGTCATGAAAATCTCACTCATAAAATCTTTTTGAGTTTGGCATCCCTGCACTTGACGGACGGTCGTGTGGGCGACGTGTCTCATCAGACGGCACTATAGAATCAGATGGAGAAACGCTTGTGTCATATAATACACAATGCGTATATCTATCTCCCGCTAACCGAGAGAACTGAGTAGGGCTCACACGGGTAAATAATTCCCCATAGAGACGTGTGTTAAAATTCAAATTTCAAAAAATTCTGTAAAATAGCTGGGAGAAATGAGTTGTTTCATCTTCATTAACCTGAATAAGTGAGATATTACCTTTCATCCATCAGATTGCCAAGGTGGGTTGTTCTGCTCTAATTCTGTCCAGGGGTCCGCAAAGCCAGACTACGAGTTCTTGTCACTCAAAAAATCACCTATTTTCCGTACACTTACCCAATGAAATATAGTCCCCTCAAATTCCATCAGAAAGCTTTCATCTTCCAACCAAAATGCAGTTTGTAGAGGAATTCATACTCAATATCTACAGCTATTCAGTTTTTTGCCAAACTACATCATTGATTTTTAATTAATTTTTTCCTTCATTTATTTTGGTATCTTTGGTACGAATTTGTGAAGGGGTCTGGGACAGTCCATTTTATGTACAGGTGTGAGCCCTATAGTGGAGGTCATATTTCTTATTTGACTTTTAAACATCATAAATGTGGTTTTTTTTATGATATTTGCCCCTACATCATATGAGAAATTACACTTTCAAGGATTATAAAGCTTCTCAAAGGGACACTTTTAGAAAATCATACCCTTTAGGTTTTTTTAAAAAAATAAATCTTGCAGTTTTGATCAATTCTTCATAAGATGAATACATAGATCCAGGCAGTTATCCTTGATTGTGGGTGTGTCATCATCACCTTATAGCCTACAAAGTACTTGATAAGACTTTGTTTTGTCAAACAGACTAATTTTATGTATTTTGAGCTGTTTCAGTGGTAGCCAAAACAAAGAAATACATTAAAATAACACAGTCATTCAAAATTGTGTGATACTGATGACTGACTGCTATGTACTAAGATCTAGTGACACGAACATAATATTAAGAAAAGAAATAGTACCAAGGCAGAGTTGAGGAGGGGGGGGGAAGTAGAGGAGAGAGGTAGAGAGAGGGGGGTAGGGAGGGGAAGGGGAGGGAGGAAGAGATCTGACACAATACAAGATACACAATACAAGATTAACACAGTCATTCAAAGTTGTGTGATACTGATGACTGCTATTTACTAAGATCTAGTACCATAAGAACATAATATTAAGAAAAGAAATTGTAGCAAGGAAGAGTGGGGGGGGGGGAGTAGAGGAGAGAGGTAGAGGGAGGGGGGTAGGGAGCAGAAGGGGGAGGGAGGAAGAGATCTGACACAATACAAGATACACAATACAAGAAGTCATTCAAAGTTGTGTGATACTGATGACTGCTATTTACTAAGATATAGTACCACAAGAACATAATATTAAGAAAAGAAATTGTAGCTAGATATAGTTGGGGGGGGGGGGAGGAGGAGAGAGGAAGAGGGAGGGGGGGTAGGGAGGAGAAGGGGGAGGGAGGAAGAGAGATCTGACACAATACAAGATCAACATAAACCAGCAGAGTCTGTATAGGATGAATACTTCCCATAGACTTGCATGTATTGCGTGCATTCTATATAGGGCTCACACGGGTAAATAATTCCCCATAGAGACGTGGGTTAAAATTCAAATTTCAAAAAATTCTGTAAAATAGCTGGGAGAAATGAGGTGTTTCATCTTCACTAACCTGAATAAGTGAGATATTACCTTTCATCCATCAGATTGCCAGGGTGGGTTGTTCTGCTCTAATTCTGTCCAGG